>NC_054702.1:47020284-47320284 GCF_016097555.1 Gigantopelta aegis
AAAACCTTGTGGCTGGTAGGTACTGGGTTCGGATGCCAGTCGAGGCATGGGATTTTTAATCCAGATAGCGACTCCAAACCCTGAGTGAGTGCCCCGCAAGGCTCAGTGGGTAGGTGTAAACCACTTGCACCGACCAGTGATCCATGACTGGTTCAACAAAGGCCATGGTTTGTGCTATCCTGCCTGTGGGAAGCGCAAATAAAAGATCCCTTGCTGCCTGTCGTAAAAGAGTAGCCTATATGGCGACAGCGGGTTTCCTCTGAAAAACAGTGTCAGAATGACCATATGTTTGACGTCCAGTAGCCGATGACAAGATAAAAAAAACACAATCAATGTGCTCACGTGGCGTTGTTAAATAAAACAAACTTTTTTTCTTTTTCTTTTTTTCATCAACCTTTGACTTAACACAACAGGAGGACCTGGTTTTCTTTTAAGTTGATTCAACCATGGCAAATTTAGACGTCATAAAAGATATTTGCTAAACTTTCGTTGTTGAGTATATATACGTTTGCAGTAAAACACACAATTATAAAACGAACTATCAAGGATGTTGAGAAAACGATTACTTAGACATTTCATTGCATGCAACTTCATTTGACGTCAGTCACCTTCGTAATGATAGAAATGTATGTCTTGTAGCTCTGTCTTCAGCTGTTAATCAATCCACTGATAAATATCTCTCTTTATAATTCAATCTTCACCAAAACAATTTTAAACCAAACTATGAAAAATCAAGAAGGGGAGGTAACTTACCACTAAAATGCTTCATTCCATGCAAGTACAGATGTCAAAAGTCATACTGCTAATGACAGAAATTGATGTCCGACAGCTACGCCCTCAAGCTGTCACCAGCCCGATGATGATAAATGTCTTCCATCTCGTCATTGTGGCATCAACTGAAGAACAGAAAAAGAAGAGAGAGAGTAAATTGTTGAGGAAAAGATACATACACATGCCATAAGTCTACCTATTAACGTAAGAAATCTATGTTTGACAGCTACATGTTTAGCTGTCACCAGCACGGCGGTAACTATCTTCTATCTCTCGCAATTACGGTAGGGACGGACGGACGGACAACTATTTATCTTTTTTTCCGGCGGAACAATTCGAACTGAATGCACGAGGACAAAAAGCTTCAAGTGACAAACTTTATTCAATAATTGTACATCAACATTTGATATCACGAACTTCACCTGTCGCAAGGATGTTGATGAACTCTTCCAACTGTCGTAGCCATGCCTTCAGCTGTCACCAGCCCGACGATAAGTATCTTCCATCTCTTGATTGCACACGTCAACTAAAAAAAAAAAGAAGGTAGAAAACATTAGTCACCAATAACAATGAAACTTTCAAGCAAAACACACAATTATAAAACGAACTATCAAGAATACTGAAAAACGATTACTTAAGATATTTCATTTCATGCAACCTCATTTGACATCAGTCGTCGTGCTAATAATGGAGGTGTATGTCTTTTAGCTGTGTCTTCAGCTGTTACAAATCCACTGATATATATCTCTGAATGATAACCGATTTCTTCACCAAATATATTAAAAGCCAACTATCAAAAATCAAGAAGGAAGGTCACTGACCATTAAAATGCCCCATTGCATGTAAGTACAGATGTCGTAAGTCCAACTGCTAATGAAATACATTTACGTGACAGCTACGTACAAAACATTCCTCGACAATAACAATATGACTTTGCAGTAAAACACTCAATTATAAAACGGACTATGAAGAATATTAAAAAAAAAAAAACGAGTACTTACACATTTCATCTCATGCAAGAGTAGCCCATGTAGTGGCGACGGCGGGTTTCCTCTCAAAATCTGTGTGGTCCTTACCCGTATGTCAGACGCCATATAACCGTAAATAAAACATGTGTTGAGTCAATCGTTAAATAAAAAATATCTTTCTTTTTTCTTTCATTTCATCACAAGTTCATTTGATGCCAGTCACCTTCGTAATGATAGAAATGTATGTCTTGTAGCTCTGTCTTCAGCTGTTACCAACCCACTGATAGATATCTCTCAATATAATTCAATTCACCAATTTTCAAGCTAAAAAATCAAGAAGGAGGTAACTTAACTTAATTAAAATGCTTCATTCCATGCAAGTAAAGATGTCAAAAGTCATACTGCTAATGACAGGAAGGATGTCCGACAGCTACGCCCTCAGCTGTCACCAGCCCGATGATGTAATGCATCTTCCATCTCGTCATTGTGGCATCAATGAAGAAGAAAAAGGGAGAGAGAGGGTAAATTGGGGGGGAAAAGATACATCAAATGTCATAAGTCTACTTATTAACGTAAGAAAGCTATGTGTGACAGATGTTGTTTAGCTGTCACCAGCACTCTCGTAACTATGTCCTATCTCTCGCAATTACGGTAGGGACCGACGGACGGACAACTATTTATCTTTTTTTTACCGGCACAATTCGAACTGAATGCACGAGGAAAAAATTGCTTCAAAGTGACAAACTTTCCTCAATAATTGTAACAACATTTGATATCACGTAACTCCACCCGTCGCAAGGATGTTGATAAAACTCTTCCAACTCTCGTAGCCATGCCTTATAAATGAACCTAGTTTATGAATTGGTACTCACATCTGAAATGTTTACCATTTACAAACAACATAAAACTCATCAACCTTTGTGGCTGGTAGGTACTAAAGTTCGGATGCCAGTCGATAACATGGGAGTTTTTTAAACACAGATAGCGACTCCAGAATACTGAAAAACGATTACTTAAGGATATTTCATTTCATGCAAACTCATTTGACCGATCAGTGATCGTGACTGGTTAATGGAGGTGTATGGTTTTAGCTATCTCTTCAGCTGTTACAAATCCACTGATATAGATCTCTGAATGATAACCGATTTCTTCACCAAATATATTAAAAGCCAACTATCGGGTTTCAAGAAGGAAGGTCACTGACCATTAAAATGCCCCATTGCATGTAAGTACAGATGTCGTAAGACAACTGATAATGAAATACATTTACGTGACAGCTACGTACAAAACATTCCTCGACAATAACAATATAACTTTGCAGTAAAACACTCAATTATAAAACGGACTATGAAGAATATTAAAAAAAAAAAAACGAGTACTTACACATTTCATCTCATGCAAGAGTAGCCCATGTAGTGGCGACGGCGGGTATTTGCTCAAAATCTGTTGTTGAGTCCTTACCCGTTTGTCAGTAAACGCCACACAACCGTAAATAAAACATGTGTTGACTGTGTCGTTAAAAAACGATCTTACTTAGACATTTCATTTCATGCAAGTTCATTTGACGTCAGTCACCTTCGTAATGATAGAAATGTATGTCTTGTAGCTCTGTCTTCAGCTGTTACCAATCCACTGATAGATATCTCTCAATTATAATTCAATTCTTCACCAAAACAATTATAAACCAAACTATCAAAAATCAAGAAGGGAGGTAACTTACCATTAAAATGCTTCATTCCATGCAAGTACAGATGTCAAAAGTCATACTGCTAATGACAGGAATTGATGTCCGACAGCTACGCCCTCAGCTGTCACCAGCCCGATGATGTAATGCATCTTCCATCTCGTCATTGTGGCATCAACTGAAGAAGAAAAAGAGAGAGAGAGAGTAAATTGTGGAGGAAAAGATACATACACATGTCATAAGTCTACTTATTAACGTAAGAAAGCTATGTTTGACAGCTACGTGTTTAGCTGTCACCAGCACGGCGGTAACTATGTCCTATCTCTCGCAATTACGGTAGGGACGGACGGACGGACGGACGGACAACTATTTATCTTTTTTTCCGGCGGGACAATTCGAACTGAATGCACGAGGACAAAATTGCTGTCAAAGTGACAAACTTTATTCAATAATTTACATCAACATTTCGTATCACGTAACTCCACCCATCGCAAGGATGTTGATGAATCTTCCAACTCTCGTAAGCATGCCTTCGGCTGTCACCAGCCCGACGATAAGTATCTTCCATCTCTTGATTCCACACGTCCACTAAAGAAAAAAAAGAGGTAGAAAACATTAGCCAACAATAACAATGAAACTTTCAAGCAAAACACACAATTATAAAACGAACTATCAAGAACACTGAAGAACGATTACTTAAGATATTTCATTTCATGCAACCTCATTTGACATCAGTCGTCGTGCTAATAATGGAGGTGTACGTCTTTTAGCTGTGTCTTCAGCTGTTACAAATCCACTGATATATATATCTTTGAATGATAACCGATTTCTTCACCAATATATTAAAAGGCCAACTATCAAAAATCAAGAAGGAAGGTCACTGACCATTAAAATGCTTCATTGCATGTAAGTACAGATGTCGTAAGTCAAACTGCTAATGAAATACATTTACGTGACAGCTACGTACAAAACATTCCTCGACAATAACAATATGACTTTGCAGTAAAACACTCAATTATAAAACGGACTATCAAGAATATTAAAAAACGAGTACTTACACATTTCATCTCATGCAACTTCATTTAGCCCATGTAGTGGCGACAGCGGGTTTCCTCTCAAAATCTGTGTGGTCCTTTACCGTAAGTCAGACGCCATATAACCGTAAATAAATAATGTGTTGAGTGTGTCGTTAAATAAAACAATCTTTCTTTCTTTCTTTCATTTCATGCAAGTTCATTTGACGTCAGCACCTTCGTAAAACACAGAAATGTATGTCTTGTAGCTCTGTCTTCAGCTGTAACAATCCACTGATTGAAGCAAAATAATTCAATTGTTCACCAAAACAATTATAAACCATCAGGTAACTTACCATTAAAATGCTTCATTCCAGAATACTGTAAAACGACGGACGGTAACTTACCATTCAAATGCTTCATTCCATGCAAGTAACATGTCAAAAGTGAACTGCTAATGACAGGAATAGATGTCCGACAGCTACGGGGTCAGCTGTCACCAGCCCGGTGATGAATGGGGGGGAATCTCGTCATTGTGGAATCAACTGTCAAAAGTGAGAGAGACTAAATTGCTGAGGAAAAGATACATTCATCTGTCGCAGTCTACTTATTAACGTAAGAAATCTCCAACTGACAGCTACCATGCCTTCGGCTGTCACCAGCCCGATGATAACTATCTCCTATCTCTTGCATTCGGTACGTCAACGGACGGACGGAAAAACACTATTTATCTTTTTTTCCTCAACAATTCGAACTGAATACTCAGGACAAAGAAAGTGTTAGCTAATGTTAAAATAATTGGCATACCATTTATAAATGAACCTACCCGTTTATGAATTGGTACTCACATCTGAAATGTTTACCATTTACCTTCAACATAAAACTCATCAACCTTTGTGGCTGGTAGGTACTGGGTTGATGCCAGTCGCAAGGCATGGGATTTTTAATCCAGATAGCGACTCCAAACCCTGAGTGAGTGCCCCGCAAGGCTCAGTGGGTAGGTGTAACCACTTGCACCGACCAGTGATCCATGACTGGTTCAACAAAGGCCATGGTTTGTGCTATCCTGCCTGTGGGAAGCGCAAATAAAAGATCCCTTGCTGCCTGTCGTAAATGAGTAGCCTATGTGGCCGACAGCGGGTTTCCTCTGAAAAACAGTGTCAGAAAATGACTCATATGTTTGACGTCCAGTAGCCGATGACAAGATAAAAAAAACACAATCAATGTGCTCTACGTGGCGTTGTTAAATAAAACAACTTTTTTTTCTTTTTCTTTTTTTCATCAACCTTTGACTCACCAACACAACAGGAGGACCTGGTTTTCTTTTAAGTTGATTCAACCATGGCAAATTTAGACGTCATAAAAGATTTTTTGCTAAACTTTCGTTGTTGAGTATAATATACGTTTGCAGTAAAACACACAATTATAAAAACGAACTATCAAGGATGTTGAGAAAACGATTACTTAGACATTTCATTGCATGCAACTTCATTTGACGTCAGTCACCTTCGTAATGATAGAAATGTATGTCGTGTAGCTCTGTCTTCAGCTGTTAATCAATCCACTGATAAATATCTTTCAATTATAATTCAATTCTTCACCAAAACAATTTTAAACCAAACTATGAAAAATCAAGAAGGGGAGGTAATTTACCACTAAAATGCTTCATTCCATGCAAGTACAGATGTCAAAAGTCATACTGCTAATGACAGAAATTGATGTCCGACAGCTACGCCTTCAAAGCTGTCACCAGCCCGATGATGATAAATGTCTTCCATCTCGTCATTGTGGCATCAACTGAAGAACAGAAAGAAAGAGAGTAAATTGTTGAGGAAAAGATACATACACATGCCATAAGTCTACCTATTAACGTAAGAAATCTATGTTTGACAGCTACATGTTTAGCTGTCACCAGCACGGCGGTAACTATGAATATTGAAAAACGATTAAGAAAGTTATGCCAAACAGCTGTATCTTCAGCTATTATGAGCCCGCTGACAAATATCTTCCATCTCTTGTACTTGTGGCATCAATTTAAAATAACAACCATTTATCTTTTTCTAAACAATTCAAAGTGAATTCTTGAGGAAAAGATCTTAAACATTTACCCACTTTATTCAGTAATTGTCCATCAACATTTGTTGTACCTTCCGCTGTATCTTCAGTTGTTACCAGATCGCTGATAAATATCTTCCATCTATTGTGCTTGTGGCATCAACTGAAAATAACAACCATATATCTTTTCTCAAAGAATTCAAATTGAATTCTTGAGGAAAAGACTTAAAATTACATGGACTTTTCACATGCAATCAGTCATCCCGATAATAAAAAACAATTATGTCGGCTGTGTCTTCCACTGTTACCAGCCTGCTGATAAATATCGTCCATCTCTTGTAATTGTAGGATCAACTGAAGCAGAACAAATATTTATCTTTCCTCCAACAATTCCAAATGAATTCCTGAGGAAAATAGTTCTAAACATTTACCCACTTTATTCAGTAATTGTCCATCCACATTTCATGTAATTTCAGATGTCATCAGTAATCCTGCTATTTAAACAAAGTTATGCCTACCAGCTGTATCTTTAGCTGTTACTACCCCTCTGACAAGTATCCTCCATCTCATACTTGTGGCATCATCTGAAAATAACAACCATTTATCTTTTCCCAAGAAATTCAAATTGAATTCTTGAGGAAACGACTTAAAAATTCATAAACTTTTCACATGTCATCAGTCATCCTGATAATAACAATCATGTCTGACAGGTGTGTCTTCAACTGTTGCCAGCCCGCTCATAAATCTTCCATCTCTTGTAATTGTTGGGTCAACTGAAGAAGAACAAATATTTATTGTTCCCCCAACAATTGCAAATGAATTCTGGATGAAAATATTTATAAAAATTGACAAACTTTATTCAGTAATTGTCCATCCACATTTCATGTATCTTCCATATCTTGTAATTGTAAGATCTTACAAGGAAGGAAGAAAGGAAGGAAATGTTTTATTTAACCACGCACTCAACACGTTTTATTTACGGTTATATGGCATCAGACATATGGTTAAGGACCACACAGATATTGAGAGAGGAAACCCGCTGTCGCCACTTCATGGGCTACTCTTTTCGATTAGCAGCAAGGAATCTTTTTACATGCACCATCCCACAGACAGGATAGTACATGCCACGGCCTGTATTACACCAGTTGTGAAGCACTGGCTGGAACGAGAAATAGCCCAAAGGGTCCACCGACGGCAATCGATCCTAGACCGACCGCGCATCAAGTGAACACTTCTGTCAAAATGCTGTGTAATAGTCGTACTTCAGACTTTACAAATTGCACAAATAAATGTGTTTCATCAGTGCATTTAAGAAAGCATCTTCCATATCAGCAGAGATCATCATAAAAGAAAGGAGATTTAAGAAGAGGTCATTCACATCTCAGAGTGTAAATAATGATCAATCTAATTAAAATTAGCTTCACTATTACATGTGGATCTAACAGCAGCCAGTTGGAGCTCATTCATGTCCACCAATCAAAACCTTACTAGCAAAATCATGCCAGTGATTTAAAAATAATTTAAAAACATTCCGAATTATCCTGAGGGTATACGACATGTTTCGTGTGAATTACGAATGCCTTAAAAATGTTTTATTTTATAAAATAAATAATTTGTAATGTAAAACTGAAGACTGATTTAGTTTTTTTAAATTTTATAAATAAATAAATAATTTTTAATGTAAAATTGAAGACTGATAGCCCACCCCGTATGTATTGGTATGGTTCGCTGTACTGCGGCCACTAACATAGACTCGCCCGATATTTTTAGAATTTGTATGCTCCCAAATAACGTTATAAAAGGCGAAGTGTGATTGGTCAATATTTAAATTATTATTTACAGACGAAATGTTACCTGGACATTGGAGACTACGCAGTGCTGTTAGCAATCTGATTAAAATTAGTTCTATTGGTCTAAATAAGGCATTCGTAATTCACATGAAACAAATCGTATACCCTCAGGATAATTCGGAATATTTTCAAATTATTTTAAATCACTGGCATGATTCTGCAAGTAAGGTTTTGATTGGTGGACATGAGCTCCAACTGGCTGCTGTTAGATCCACATGTAATAGTGGAGCTAATTTTAATTAGATTGAAATAATGATAATCATACATTCTAAGTGTTAGGTGAACCGTCCCTTGATGCAGACATGTATACTGATGATATAACAGAAACAATATCACTCTTCAGAATCAGTGTTCAAAATGGCCTTTTTTACATCCCACTCCCCTCCCCCCACTACCACCCCCGAAACCTGTGAATGCTGATATATAATTGGTTATGATTTGATTACATGTACAATTATATTGAAAGGCAGCCAGAATAGTACAGTTATCCTATAACTGCTCGTGTTACATCACTGACACTATGTCATACCACTGGCAGCAGTAATGAAACAGTTAGGTTATCACACTCCATGTGAGAAACATCTCAGTTGTGGAAGTTTTATGTACACAATACAACTGCGTCATATTGTCATTAAATTGTGTTTGAACACATCTGAAAACACCCAGATGTAGGTCAAGGGTCTGTCAATGTCACTTTGACCTATTCGAGATACACCGCATGTATCCATATATTAGGACTGCTGTTTTAGGTATCCAGTGGAGGATTAATAACAAACTAATACTAAACTGCATTATAATGTCAATTTATTAAATATTATATAAAAACTAGATAATTCATTCCAATGAATCTGGAAACGCGGTGTCCTTGGAGATGACTCCTAGTTAAAAACACTCGTCCACAGTCAGTGCACTGGTGCCCGCCTAGTGTGCCGTGATGGACAACCACATGTCTGCGGTCAGCAGACCTTCCACAGTATTGTTGGCCGCAGTCTTCACAAACTGTTCTGAAAAACAAAATTAGGAACATACGATTAGGTGTCCTAAACCCGGGAGAGCAGACTAAGATATGCCTAAACTATAAGAAAATTATTGGATGGAAAATTATAAAATGATTTTCCAAAACGTATTTCCTTAATTTATCTTTCAGGGACAAGGGTATACAAACTTTCATGATGACACTTTTTAAGTATAAAAATATAACTCGTTTCCTTAAAATAACACAAAAAACTTTGATCATGTTTGTTTTGGCCGTCAAAACAACGAGGTTTTTCTTTAATAGCTTTTTTGTGGTTGAACAAAATCGAGAATTACGTAAACATATGGATAGAGAAATCATTCTAGAGCCGTATCGCAATATTATTTTAATCAGAAAGGCATCCATCATGTAGCTGTAAGACAAAATGTACTCACCGTCGTGTAGCGAAGCGAGCTTTATCCGCCATATTGGTAGTGGTATACGAAGTTCAAGAATGTGCCATACGGTTTAGGTTGGACCCCTTGAATATAGGCATTATACACAGTACCGAATTAACGTACGTTAAAGTTAGTCTCTGGTTACCATATTATAATACCATGTACAAATATGAAATATAAGCTCAAATGCACTTTTAAAAAACTCGTGTGTGTTAGCTATGAACGGAGATCGTCAAAAGTATACGCATGATTCGTCGCCCGTGCCGCCATAGCTCGGAAAAGCACAAACGACAGCATGTTGTCAGTTTCAGTTAACACGTGCGTTTGCCGATTTCAAATTGTAGGGTTCGTCTCAAAAAATTAAGAGAAATATTGCGCTGTACGAAGAACTATCGGTTGAGGATACGGTACTAGAGTCTTTCGTTAAAACCAGTTTGATCTTGACAACGTATTATCGACAATCGTACCTTCCTATTTCAGAATTAATATTTTATGAAGTGTTAGTAGAACTTTCAAAGTTTAGTTTGTATACTAGTAACACATTAATCATGTATATATTTTTAAATAACATATACTACGTTTTCACTTCTTAATTTTACGTGTTAAAATCGACAAATTCAAATAAATATTCTTTCGTTTGGAAAGAGTAAAGTTGGGGGGGGGGGGGGGGGGTTTAACGACATCAAAGTGAGAGCATATTGATTTAATAATCATCCGACGCAATACAACCGTAAATAAAATGTGTTGAGTGTGTCGTTAAATAAAACATATCCTATCCTTCCTTCCATCTGCTGTTGGATGACTAAAATTTGGTAATTTTGACATATAATGTTAGAGAGGAATCGGGTGTATGTGCAGGGGGAGGGTATTGGAGGTTAAAACCCTTACTTGCCCAAGCTTAAAAAAAAATTAAATGTCTTTTCTGGGGGAACATGGCCCCATATAAACTTCGATCAACACAGTCTATAACCCCAACCCCGCTGAAATCCCTGCACACACGCCTTGGAAACCCGCTACATTTGTTTTTAGCAAGGGATCGTTATTATGTACCATCCCACAGACAGGATATTATATGCCATGGTCTTTTATATATCCGCCGATGGGGATCGATCCTAGACTGACCGCGCATTTCCAAAAAACACCTTTTTAGGTCTAAGTAATGAATAAAAATAGCATATAATCTTGAAAAATGTTACGTAAATCGAACACAGTACCCTCTTCCTCTACCCCTAGAGTGTTACGTAATTAGTAACACCCCCTTACATGTAACGAGTATGCCAACAGATGGCCACTGTCAAAAGTTCAAGGCAAATCCCCCACCCACCGACCCCTGGAAAGGCGTTGTACCAAACCTCTGTGGATATAAATATGTTTTGGAGATATGAGACGACCCCTCAATCAAGACAGTTAAATTTGTTCAAAAATTGCGAAATCTCACGTGATCTCTTGTTGGGGAATTCCACACTTGTGATAAGCCAATGAAAACCGAAATCGATAGGAGCCCGTCAAAAGTGTCCCATTTTCGAAATACTGGTTTTGTTTTTGACCTGGATAACAGTGGCGTTGGCAGGATTTTGTAGGGGGGGGGGGGGGGGGGGGGGGGGGGGGCACCTGTGTAGTGGGATATGACACAGGAGCCTTTTTAATGTTATTAAAAAGCGAAAAGGTAAAATTTCCCCGGGATTGGGGATTGACCCCCTGCCCTCCTTTATCAAAGTAAATATTAATTGAAGTAGTTATTTATTTAAAACTTATTTGTAATTTATAAACTGTGCTTTATATATGTTAGTAAAATAGTAAAGTGAATTAGAAATGTAGAAATATAACTCACCAATTATCCCAGAATAGTTTGAAGGCAGATCAAGAGTGCGTAGCCTGTGCAGATCGTGACATGTGGAAGAATGTTAGGTGAGTGACAATGAATAGCCACCAAATGGGTCAAACACAGCTGGCCAATCTATTGGTTGATTGTCACTGTCCCTGGTCAGAGGTCAGATGTTTAGACAGATAAATGCATGTTCCTACAGCTCCTAGCCAAAGGTTTGGTGCATGTATTTTGTGCATACTAAAATCATTAAAGCAATAAAATCCACATGGTTACATAACTACACGTACTCCCCAACTCAAGTGAAGCTGCGTTCCGGAGCTGTGGGCCACGAACAGTTGAACTGTTGCTGGTCCTAACTGGGTTATAGTAGTATTCCTGTGCTAAGTACACACCCAGTCTCTACGTCGGCTCCAATGTTACTGAAGTATTGTATGAGGGAAACACGAACAACTCGGGAGAGGTTTAGGGTTTATTCGGATCATTCATTGGGTGGGATATTAAGATCTTTGGCTACAAGCATAAATATAAACAAATCAGATAAACAAAGAACCTGAAATAACAAAAAGGGAATACTTAAATTCACATATATATATATATATACTCTTCAAAAGAAGAAACGCAAAACCACATTGTCGTAACATTTGGAGAATTGATTTAATTATTGAATGGTGAGTCCGATAATTACCAAATGTTGCAGGATTGTTCACAATTCACTCTAGTCCATTGTGAGTAAGTGATAGGACACACCACCAAGGTCAAGGTCATCTGGAGTCAATACCGGGTGTGGCCTCCGCGTGTGTTGACAACTGCCTGGCACCGCCTGCCCATTGAAGCAACCAGAGTACGGATGACGTCCCGGGGGATGGTGGCCCACTCGGCCTGCAAGGCTGCTGCCAGCTCGGGCAGGGTCTGGGGCTGTGGTTGTCGCTGTCGGAGGCGTCGGTCCAACTCGTCCCATAGATGCTCAATTGGGTTCAAATCCGGTGATGTCGATGGCCAAGGAAGGACATTAATGTTGTTGTTCTGTAGGAAAGCCGTTGTGAGACGTGCTGTGTGAGGCCTGGCGTTGTCATGTTGGAACACTGCGTTGGCGTTGGCCATAACTGGAACGATGTGTGGCCGGAGGATCTGGTCAATGTAGCCCTGTGCATTCAGGTTGCCCTGCACGTGGACCAGGTCAGTTCTGCCAGTGTGTGAGATGGCTGCCCACACCATGACACTACCCCCGCCGAATCTGTCCACTTCCTGCACGCAGTTTGCCGCATAACGTTCACCACGACGCCTATACACACGACATCTTCCATCATGACGTCGGAGCAGAAATCGGGACTCGTCACTGAACCACACCTGTCTCCATCGCAGTTGAGGCCATTGTCGATGAATCTGGCACCACTGCAGTCGGAGTCGACGGTGTTGTGGTGTTAAGATGACACCTCGAACTGGACGTCTGGCACGAATTCCTACCTCACGTAGGCGGTTCCGTACGGTCTGGTCGGATATCCTGCGCAAACCTGGTATTGCTGCGGCTGTGGAGGTGGCAGTAGTCAATCGTTCCCGAAGGTGGCGTACCCGGATGTAGCGGTCCTGCCCGGGGGTAGTGACCCGTGGTCGACCGGATCTAGGGAGGTCACGTGTTGATCCATGTTGCTGGTAACGGTCCCACAGTCTGGAGATGGTGCTTGGGGACACATGGAATGCCCTGGCAACGGCCGTTCTGGATTCGCCTGCGTCTAGTCGGCCGATGGCATTGTTCTCTGCGGTTCACCGAGACGTGGCATGTCCTGGATTGTCAACTGTCGGCCAGATACAGAGGCCAGGCAAGCGAACACCCTGCACTTTTATACTGTCGGTGTTCATGTTGCAACGCACGTGCAGTGGTGACATGGTTTGCACGTGGCTGCGTTTTTGCGAATATTCACATTTTGGAACTTTATTGTACAGTAGCTGCGTTTTATCGAATGTAACCGTGGGAATGTGTTTGGGACATGCAATGACCTTATATTCACAAAGCATGAACCGGTAGGAAACATAAAATCGGAGTTATAACCCATTTGTACCCTTTTGCGTTTCTTTTTTTGAAGAGTATATATATATATATATATACACACACATTTGAGTTATATGTTCATCTTAAAATCAATTACACGCTTCACATTCAGAACAAAGCAATACGCAAGCCAGTGTAAACATACTGAACTTTTGAGCATAAATACAGCATATCTTATATTTCAAAAGGCATATTTACAAATTAAATTCAATATATCATTGAATTTAAGAAATCATAAAGTAATTTACAAACCACCGATTACAAATCACCGATTACACACATAGCATAATATTTTATACATTGAAAGTTTTGGTTTTGATAAACACCATAAAACCACTAAAAACATACTTTATATAACTACAAAACTAAATATACCATAGCCTGTCTACAAAACGTTTACTTACCGACTGTGGATCGGGTCTTCACACAAGCATAATTCTGGTTGCACTCTTATATAATGGTGGCATCTAATAATAAAATTAAAAGTCCATTAAGTACACATAAATCCATACGTGTACAGATATTAATTTAACAAATACGGTAAATTAGATATTATATATTTATGACAGAAAATACATACTCTAACCTATTCTACTAGTTATTATATAAAAAAAAATAACGTAACCAATTAATAAAAATCTAATAAAGATGAGTCACAATGTTATGTTTAACATAATTACAATACTATTACTATATTAGTAATCAATAAATCTCCTAATCTTATTTGTTGATTAAAATAAGTAATTAAAACAGGTAGTTAAGGTTTAAACAATGTACATTATGTATTGACCTTTAATATTCTTCGTGGTGCTGTGAATAAAATCTTGTCTTCTCATAAAAGTGATCTTTTCTCTTTGCAAGTCACAAAGCTTCTGACCAAGAGAACGCAGAAACAATGAAACTGGGCTTGCCAGATCTGAGTTATCAGTGAGCACAACCCAAGCCCAGAAAACCAGAGAAAGCAAGAAAACAAAGAAAGCCTGCACAAGTATAACCTGACAGAATAAAACAATGTGAACAGTATTTTAAAATAGTATGTGTGTACTGAATGTAGTTTAAAACACCCGGTTACAAAATCATACATACATAGTTTGGGTTACTCCCCCCCCCCCCCCCCCCCCCCCCCCAATATAAAATTATGGCTACGCCAGTGTTAAAACCCTGAGTGCATAACAGTGTTCAAGTACATTGCCTCTGCTTAAAATTATCATTTGCATATATATAATTGATGACACAGTCACTGTTGGCCAATAAGGATCGATCCCCGTCGGCGGGCCCTTGTGCTATTTCTCGTTCCAGCCAGTGCTCCACAACTGGTGTAACAAAGGCCGTGATATGTACTATCCTGTCTGTGGGATGGTGCATATAAAAGATCCCTTGCTGCTAATCGAAAAGAGTAGCCCACGAAGTGGTGACAGCGGGTTTCCTCTATCAATATATGTGTGGTCCTTAACCATATATAAAACAATAAATAATAATAAACAAATAAATAAAAAAGTGTAGGTGGATTGAACTGACTATTAGAGGATCGTGTTTCATATCATCTAAATAATAAATCTTGTTTCATAAAACTCCAAAAGAGCAACTAAAATCACTGTCTGAAAGTGGGCAAGTTTGATATTTAGATACCAAGAAATCGCGTCTTAGAGACTATCTAAATTTTAAAAATAATTAACTAAAGTCTTGGTTTACAATACTATGCAAATACATTATTCTTTTAAAATGGCTAATTTTAATATTCTGATGCCAAGTAATAACGTCTAAAAGCCATCCAATTAAAAATTCCCCGGACCCCCTTAAACGTGCTTTGCTTAATAACGACCCTGATCATTAACACACACACTCCACCCCAATGTCCTAATACCTTGGTCACAAATGGCCTGCGGCGTGTTGGCGGCGGACGTAAGTCCCCAAAATTGTCATAAGCGTGCGGTGGCCGCACGGTAGAATACGGTAGCCGTGAGCCGATCTCAAGTTTTTTTGCTTGTCGCAGGGACTTACGATGTTTTACATTTGACATTAAACTTTTTTTCGGAAATCGCAAGGCCGTAGGCCGCAACCACGCCGCATGTAGTACCGCAAGGGGAAAAATATCCGCCCGGTCCCCCCCCCCCCTAACCCCTAACCCCCAACCCCCAAACCCCAACCCCCAACCCCCAAACCCCAACCCCCAACCCCCAACCTCCAACCCCCAAACCCCAAACCCAAACCCAACCCCAACCCCAACCCCAACCCCAACCCCAACCCCAACCCCAACCCCAACCCCAACCCCAAACCCAAACCCAAACCCAAACCCAACCCCAACCCCAACCCCAAACCCAAACCCAACCCTAAACTAAAAATAATAATGGAGGGGACCGGGCGGATATTATACCCAATGGGCCCACCGATGGGGATCGATCCCAAACCGACCGCGCGGAAAGAGTTCTGTATTTTCCCCACTACTACAAACGACGTAGTGCTAGGCCTGGATTTGAACTCAAACATTATGTTGGTTTTATAGAACAAATTGTTTTAAAAGATATTTTATATAACTATCGCTAACCCTAACCTTAACCTTAAACTAATTCTAACAAATATTTCTTTAAAATCGTTATGGGGAAAATAAGGAACTCATGCCAAATATTTATATATAAACACCATATCTACACATGGATGCCCGCACGCAGGCACCCACACCCATACGCACACCCATACGCACATATTAAGTTTGTGTTACCTGCGAAATGCAATGTTCTTACGTCCGAAGGAAACACACAGTTCACAAGCCCTGACAAGCGTAACTAACATAGTACAACGTAGTGTTAGAGAGCTGTGCGTGCTAGCGTGGCCATGTTCACAAAGCACGGACAAAGCATTTCTGTGGACATGAAATTAACATGAAATTAACACGGTAACACATAACAACAAATTAGCGTGATCACTACTACAGGTAACAGCTACTGTTTACATAAATATTCAAATTAGCCATGTGTTTTCCGTATGAGATTTATTGCGATAGCCACAGACATTGACGTAAATTAAATAGGAAAAAACTCATCATGTATCGATATAAAGAAAGAATTTTTTTATTTAAGGACGCACTCAACACATTTTATTTACGGTTATATGGCGTCAGACATATGGTTAAGGACCACACAGATTTTGATAGGAATCCCGTTGTCGCCACTACATGGGTTACTCTTTCCGATTAGCAGCAAGGGATCTTTTATTTGCGCTTCCCACAGGCAAGATAGCATAAACCATGGCCTTTGTTGAACCAGTTATGGATCAATGGTCGGTGCAAGTGGTTTACACCTACCCATTGAGCCTTGCGGAGCACTCACTCAGGGTTTGGAGTCGGTATCTGGATTACAAATCCCATGCCTCGACTGGGATCCGAACCCAGTACCTACCAGCCTGTAGACCGATGGCCTAACCACTACGCCACCGAGGTTGGTCATGTATCGATATATACACATCGCTATATTCAAATATTTACGTATTCATACTGAAACATGACACAAAGCAAATAGTGTAAAATAGGAAAATGTAAAACATGTCATATCAGTAATAGTTAATAAACAAAGTAGTCCATTGTTGTTGCTACTGACTAGGCTTTAAATCAACAAAAGGATAGTCTTTCATATAAACCAGTTTTGTCTTAAAAATTATCATATCACAATTATTCAAAACTATGTAAAAGTAAAAGACAAAAACACTAGTTTCTCCGATTTTATAAAACATCTTTCTTCATGTCTTTTCACCTTATTAATGATTTGTGCCACAGTGCCACGATATTACCTTCATTAGCAATACTCACCACATCAAATATTGTAAAGAGTAGTTTCAGGGCCGTAGCGTGATCTGGACCGGGGGGGGGGGGGGGGGGGGTCGAATATGAACCAAGTGGACCTTTTTCTATTTTGTTTTTGCACCACCCGAAACTCCATATTTATAAAGCTGTATGTTTTAGTACTGAAAGCGGACCGTTTGCTTCAGCCTACGCTCCTGAGTTTCCTTATACAATATCAATGTCAAATGAAGTTTTATAATATTTACTGCAATAAAATCTTTTCTACTGATATATTTAGGGTGCTTTTTTTATACGTTTATATACTGGAGTGTTTTGAAAGAAATTTATCGGGATTTCCTCATTTATAAATAGAAATACAACAAGCGCTGTGACAAACGTGCTATAAGTCTCGAACTTTGTTGTCAGAGTCACACGTCGGGTCCATGCATTAGAAACTGGCGACGGCCAATGCATGGGCGGATCCAGGGGGGGGGGGGGGGGGCAGGGGGACGCGTCCCCCCAAAAAAATTGTTCAAGTGCCCTCAAAATGTCCAAGTGCCCTTTTTGTTTGTAGAATTTTTTTTTTTTTTTAAGTAAACAATAATTATATTGTAGATAAATGAAATCAAGATTTTCGTGTACATGCGCAAGCTTGCAGATATGTGTCTGTGTTATTGAGTCTCAATGGGGCCCCATTGAGGTTCTAACGCGAGTGACGCCAATTTACTTCATTATTGCTAGTATATTATGACGTAGAACTGTAGATCGCTGATGTGACGTCACACGAATTATACAGACAACCATGCCGCGAAAGGAGCGACGAAGAAAATTGCTTAAAAATACTTTATTTCATGAAGCTAAGCGATGTAAAAAGCTAGATGGTTTTTTAAAGTAAGTTTATCTTGAATTGTTGTCCATTGGTTTCTTCCCTAGGCTATATATTCTTATCTACTAGGAAATTTAACAATTAACTTTGATGGCATCAGCCATGTAGCATTCTGAAATTTCCCGTGGCGCCCTTCCATTAGTTATGAGCGCTTGAAAGTTGTCTGTTCAACATTGCATAACGATAGCCTAATAATGTTTGCTTTCAAATTGTACTACTGATCATCAAAATTAGTAATGAAAAATAAGCTCTGTCATTTTTATGTGTAACTATAGAGAGTCGTTCCTAGAGTAGTGCCCTTAAATTACAGTTATATTTTACAAGTGCCCTTTGTATCGTTTATATATATATTATATATATCTACCTTACCTAGACAGTCGTTGCTATAGTGCCCATTAGAGTTATATTTTACAAGTGCCCCTTTGTATCGTTTTTATATATATCTGCCCTACCTAGGGCCTAAAAAAAAAAAAATAGTTGTGTTTAGGGTAACCCGACCGACCCTAACATTTTCAGCCGACTCTACCTATTTTATTGATAAAATTGAAAAAATAAAAAAAAATTAAAAAAAAATTATAATTAAAAAAAGTATTAAAAAAAATCCATACGTGAATAACATCCATATTTAAAATTATTAGTCTATGCTCGAAACTGGAATGAGTGATAACGAATGCAGATGAAAACGCAAATTTACGTCCACGGCAAAAAGTATTACCGCCATTACCAGATTTACAAAAATACCCACGATTCACAATCTGTGGCACTGGCAATCCCAAGGCTATTTTTAGACTATAACACTACCAGCCAATGAAATGATATCTTATACAAGAGTAATATTTGGGTAGATTTCCTTTCAGCACATGATCGAACCGGCTTTTGACAACGACGCATTCGGACCGAGAAATTCTTTGGACGACTTATAATTAATAAATGTATACGACTTGAAATACTAATGAGAAATGCATCGTACGACCGATAACAATGCTCCTTTGCATATAAATCGTTTACGAAAGTATCCCAGCTGAAAACGTTGGTGTTCCGATCGAATAGTGATAAAACTGAACTATTTTTTCGGCGACGAACGTTCGTTTTCGCCTCAGTCCATTTTGGAATGGTTTCGTTTCCGCGAGATTGAAGGGCCGTTAAAACTGAACCGTTTTTGCGGGCAACAATGGTTCTATTTTGTCGCGTGCTTGTTTTGCTTTGCGAGGATGAAGGGCCGTTTAAACTGAACCGTTTTTGCGGGAAATGAAGATTCCGTTTTGGCGCGGTTCCGTTTCGGACCGTTGCGTTGGCGTTTAACGGAATGCGGCAAACATTTATGGATAAAACCAATAAATATGCAGGAATAAAATTATTTTATTAGCCTAGACAGGCCCAGCATTTTTGACAGTTACAGGCCTTATTTAATTGATTTCATAGGCCAATAAATATATAAAAAAAACAGGCAATTAGTTGAGATTTTTTAATAACAATAGAGAAAAACCATGGGTCATGCACCAATAATCCTAGTATGATATAAACTCCAAAGGGATACAACCAACCATGAACTAAAATGGCTTGCATCACTTTGGATTTTGTACCATACTGTAATTTCTTAAGACAGAATCAGTAAAATAAAGAACTTTGAAACAGATTTGTATGTCTTGTTATTAAGCATGGATAATGCTAGTAAACTGCATTCTTCTAGGTTGTTTCCTACAAAATATGTCAATTACACTACTGGTTGAAATTTCTGTGTCATAATGTATGTGCATCATTGCAAGGGAGGTTAGCCGATCCTGACCCATGCTGCACCGCATGTAGTTATTGAGCCTTCTCATGGCACTGAAGCTACGTTCACAAATGCAGGATGTCACAGGAATGACACAGGCGATCTTGAGAAGAATAAAAATATTTGGAAATTGCACTTCATTATACTACTTAAGCGCATCTGCACAGTTGGGGGAGAGGGGCTCTAGCCTAGTTTGAAAGGGCACTTCAGAAAAAGGGGGGTTCGTTCGAACCCTACGAACCCCCCTGGCTACGGGCTTGAATCTATACCACTAAACGTTTCACTCACCGAAACTAGTAACGTAGTTAATTAACAATATTTACGGCTGATGTATGCTACATGTTTTGACGCACGTGCTGTAAACTTTTCTACATAGCGGCCAGGTTAGTACTCTTCTGAAGCGTACAAATACAAATAAAAAGGTAGGCCTAGCTATTTTGGATAACAACTGTCTGTTTATAAATATTAATATGCTTTAGAACGGAATGCTTATGCTCACCAAAACTTGGTGGTGTAACAATACATCGAACTATCGATATATTGCGATAGTCAGTGTCTTGATAGCAATTCAGTTAATTCAACTATCGATAACTGTCGCAATTGTTTGCTCCACTATCGATAGTTTCGATAGTATGCATAGTGAAATCCTTTGATTTTGTGGAGTAAAAATAATCAAAGATATTCATCGTTATTCATCATTGCAATGACGTACTCCTGCGTCCCTGCTATGTCGGTGCCCTCAGATAATGTTTTCAACAGCTGGCGATATTGTCACTGCACAGTGATCGCAATTAAAGTCAAAACACGTGGTCAAGTTAATTTTTTTACATAAGCATTGGAAAGCATAAAAATTACATTTTTCTGCAGAAACCTTCGAAATCATAAATAAATGGTTAATAATAAGTTGACATTTCTGCACGTACACTCACACAAACCAGCGCGCACGCATGCACACACACACACACACACACACACACACACACAAACACACACACACACCAGTATACACATGTATACATATTTATTGGAAGATTGAAGTAAATAGTTTTGCGAAATATCTATTTATATTACTGTTATCAAGCGATTTAAGAATTCACAATACCATTGCAATACTATTGCAATAGTACTATTGCTATTGTAATACTATCACAATAGTAGTTTAACTATCACAATACTATTGCAATAGTAAGAAAAAAACTGATCGCAATAGACATCCCTACCAAAACTGGTTCACCCATGATACTATTAGGCCTTATAGTCACTCCCATCCTCCTACAAACTTGTTTTTTTGTGTAAATAATTTCAGTTTTCTTTGACGTAAGAAGAAAAGTAAAAGCGTTTTGGAAATAACAAACAAACAAACAACAAAAAACACCTATTTTTGTGTGCAATTTAGAAAACAGTCGACTCAGAAATAAATAAGTTGTAGTAAATTCCATAGCATTAAAAGGGCGTTCCCTGTGGGACGGACTATAAACCATAATTAGAACTGTTGTTATAACTTATATTGTTAATTTAATATGTTACACCAGAAATAGCTTTTATATTGTTCTTTTTCAATATTTGCTTATTAGAAACACGGTTGGTGGATTTTACCTTTCTATGACATGTGATGCTAAAAAATAAAAGTGAAAACAAAATTTGTAGATCTATCCATTTTCGTCGCTAAGCCTATTTAGTATACGTCATACAATTGAATTAATTACGTCATTGGAAACAAGTCAGGGTTTTCTATTTGGCGGAAACAGTCAATGTTCCCCGTTGATATTTTACATATTAAAAAAAAAGAGTAGCGAATTCTATTTATCCTATAAGACTTCTAAAATAATATTCTAATTAATTTTTTAGTAAATCACAGTACTAAAATCGCCGACATCGATAATATGACGTCATCACGATTAGCACAGATTAGTTTGACGTCACGCATTTTAAACAAATCTTTGAAAACGTTAGGTCTCACTACACAGATCACTTCCGGGTGAGAGTTGATTGATGACGGTCCACTGTAGTTCCTAATTGTGACACATGTTATGGTTCACATATTCACTTCTAGGAAATGGTGAAGAATTAAAACAATATGTATGTTTAATGGTAAGCCTTCTGGCTGTATTTTGCCCATGTTATTTTGTAATATTGTGCATCGACCTTTTGGGACATGGGTATATAGCGCAAGCGACAGCCGGAGTGAATCGGTTAATGAACCACCTGTTCGGACCGGTACTACAGCCAGATGCAGTCATATAGCAAAAAACTGAGACGGAAATGTTCTCAATTTTGGAGTGAAAATAAATGCTTATATAATGTATGTTCGCAATGGTGTATGTTGTTTGTGCCAACGAGAAGCCGTTCTATGGGCAATCTTCGCTTGAAGTTGGGCAGTTTAACATGGGTTTCAATGGCAGATGACATCTGTGTAGTGAGACCATACGCTCAGGTACATGGGCTTGTAAGTAAATGACCCATCCACAGTAACACATTACCTAGAGACCTTGTAAATATGCATACCATTATTAACCGGGTTAATAAAGTAAATTATCACATGGGTTTACAGGGCCGTACCCTGACCAAAATCCATGGGGGGGGGGGGGGGGGGGGGGCACTAAATTTTATAAATAATTTTTAACATACTATAAAGATTAAACATTTCTATGCTATTACTGGAGATATATAAAATAAAAAAAAGGACAAGATTCTCAGGGGGGGGCAGCTGCCCCCCCCCCCCCCCCCCCCGGAGGGTACGGCCCTGGTTTATGACATGGATATCATGGGTAACAAAGGCCATGGTTTGATATATATATACTAGTGGAAAAAAGTTCCTGTGCATGGTAAAAAGTTGAATAAAATCATAATCGCAAGTTGTAAAATAATAACATTTTCAGGAGACATGTGCCCAACCATTATGTTCAAAACTTTATCCTCGATATTGCAATCGCACGTGTTGTTCATGTGCCGCATGTGCACCGACTCGTAACCTGATTTGCTGATCATATGGTACAGGTGCACATGTCCTTGTTCATTTTGCAACGGAAAACGGTAGAGGGCAAGTAAGGTTTTGATTGGTGGACATGAGCTCCAACTGGCTGGTGTTAGATCCACATGTAATTGTGGAGCTAATTTTAATTATATTGCAGAGATTGGTAACGACAATGCCAGACGATGTTTTTTTTTCTGGATTTGGTATTGAACATAAATAGCAAATAAATAATGTGTGAAATAATTGTGTTCATTTACTTACAAATAAGAAAATCACACCACGTTTAGTAATGCACAGGAACTTTTTTCCACTAGATATATATATATATAGATATGAACGCACAGGCGTAGGGAGTAATTAAATCCTTTCTGGGCCTTACAAATTGTTCATGCCATAGCTGGGAACCTATGGCACCGAATCGCCCTCAATAAACGGGGTGACCATTTTATCCTAAAGATAACTTTGCTTATCGTTAAGACTCTCCCCCCTATTTACAAATGGACTAGGCCAGTACTTATGTTTACTTTACTCCATGAAAGGGGCGGGATCTAGCTCAGTCGGTTGAGCGCTCGCTTGAGGTGCCACGGTCACAGGATCGAACCTCCTCGGTGGATGTCTACCATTGGGCTTTTTCCGTTCCAAACAGTGCACCACGACTGGTATATCAATGGCCGTGGTATGTACTGTTCTGCATATAAAAGATCCCTTGCTGCTAATGGAAAAAGGTAGCGGGTTTCGTCTGACTACGTGTCACAAAAACCAAATGTTTGACATCCAATAGCCGATAATTAATTAATCAATGTCCTCTAGTGGTGTCGATAAACAAAACAAACTACAAACTTTACTCCATGAAAAATCATAAAACTAGTGGCTAGGCCATAGGCCTCAAGTATGGTAGGTACTGGGTTCGCATTTCAGTACTAGATTCAACCCAACTCAACTCGCTTAAACCCGGTTAATAATTTCTGGCAAATCAATCAGCCAAATTTAATGAAACTTGGGTGTAATTATAAGGTATGGGAGCTCATTCAAATACACTAACAAATTTGTAGATTCCTATTAGGTTTTAAAAAATTTCATGGGAAGCATGCAAACTCAGCCTGCCAGTCTAGACCCTCCCCCCCCCCCCCCCACACACACACCCTTGCAAATGTTCTGTACCCACACCTGGATTGATTAAAATGTCTGATTTGATGATGTGAGTTTCTTCTTTCCTTACCAACAAATATGGCGTTCATAGCAACATAATACTACGATAAACAAATGTCTGTAGAGATTTCCTTTATAACAGCATTGAGATTATTCGTTCAATAATGCCCGTTTTCATGATGTCAGGTTGTTATTCGGCAAATAGGTGCCTATAACAACAGCAAAAAGGACATAAAAATTCTTGCTGCTATGTTTTGTTGTTTTCTGTTGCAGAGAAACGCAACATACAGAAACAAATACCAAACATGGTAAATAGACAATATTGAAATAACTGTCACATGACTTGTTGCCTCATTCCAGTACAACTGATTTTATTATGTTGCAGACATAACATATCAATTAAGAAATATGATAATAGTTGGGGGGGGGGGGGGGGGGGGGGGGGGATTAATCAATTAATTGATCAAATTTCTTTACATAAAGGTTTGCACATCTGGAACAAGTTAGGGCAATTAATTTTCTAGGTTTCACTTTCCATTTTAAAATTTTGTTTCTAGGTTTCACTTTCCATTTTAAAATTCATTTTTGTTTACTGCAATGAAATTTCAAGAACAGCAAATCGAACTATCTTCAGTCTGAAAAACCTGTTCAGAGTTCTGAAAAGAAAACATAGCCTATACATTTTATAAGACATTTATTTTTTATTGGCAAGATACATTCCCTCCAAACTGGACACGCTTTAAACAATACAATTAGGAAATTAGTATGTATAGTGTGTTTGTACGTCTGCATGTGGTGTGCGCGCACTCTGTGTATAGTTTACATGAATATATACTCTTCAAAAAAAGAAACGC
Source organism: Gigantopelta aegis (assembly GCF_016097555.1). Lineage (NCBI taxonomy): Eukaryota > Metazoa > Mollusca > Gastropoda > Neomphalida > Peltospiridae > Gigantopelta > Gigantopelta aegis. The sequence continues at coordinate 47,045,326 of NC_054702.1, forward strand.
AAAAGGGTACAAATGGGTTATAACTCCGATTTTATGTTTCCTACCGGTTCATGCTTTGTGAATATAAGGTCATTGCATGTCCCAAACACATTCCCACGGTTACATTCGATAAAACGCAGCTACTGTACAATAAAGTTCCAAAATGTGAATATTCGCAAAAACGCAGCCACGTGCAAACCATGTCACCACTGCACGTGCGTTGTCTGCACGTGCAACATGAACACCGACAGTATAAAAGTGCAGGGTGTTCGCTTGCCTGGCCTCTGTATCTGGCCGACAGTTGACAATCCAGGACATGCCACGTCTCAGTGAACCGCAGAGAAACAATGCCATCGGCCGACTAGACGCAGGCGAATCCAGAACGGCCGTTGCCAGGGCATTCCATGTGTCCCCAAGCACCATCTCCAGACTGTGGAACCGTTACCAGCAACATGGATCAACACGTGACCTCCCTAGATCCGGTCGACCACGGGTCACTACCCCCGGGCAGGACCGCTACATCCGGGTACGCCACCTTCGGGAACGATTGACTACTGCCACCTCCACAGCCACAGCAATACCAGGTTTGCGCAGGATATCCGACCAGACCGTACGGAACCGCCTACGTGAGGTAGAGATTCGTGCCAGACGTCCAGTTCGAGGTGTCATCTTAACACCACAACACCGTCGACTCCGACTGCAGTGGTGCCAGATTCATCGACAATGGCCTCAACTGCGATGGAGACAGGTGTGGTTCAGTGACGAGTCCCGATTTCTGCTCCGACGTCATGATGGAAGATGTCGCGTGTATAGGCGTCGTGGTGAACGTTATGCGGCAAACTGCGTATAGGAAGTGGACAGATTCGGCGGGGGTAGTGTCATGGTGTGGGCAGCCATCTCACACACAGGCAGAACTGACCTGGTCCACGTGCAGGGCAACCTGAATGCACAGGGCTACATTGACCAGATCCTCCGGCCACACATCGTTCCAGTTATGGCCAACGCCAACGCAGTGTTCCAACATGACAACGCCAGGCCTCACACAGCACGTCTCACAACGGCTTTCCTACAGAACAACAACATTAATGTCCTTCCTTGGCCATCGACATCACCGGATTTGAACCCAATTGAGAATCTATGGGACGAGTTGGACCGACGCCTCCGACAGCGACAACCACAGCCCCAGACCCTGCCCGAGCTGGCAGCAGCCTTGCAAGCCGAGTGGGCCACCATCCCCCGGGACGTCATCCGTACTCTGGTTGCTTCAATGGGCAGGCGGTGCCAGGCAGTTGTCAACACACGCGGAGGCCACACCCGGTATTGACTCCAGATGACCTTGACCTTGGTGGTGTGTCCTATCACTTACTCACAATGGACTAGAGTGAATTGTGAACAATCCTGCAACATTTGGTAATTATCGGACTCACCATTCAATAATTAAATCAATTCTCCAAATGTTACGACAATGTGGTTTTGCGTTTCTTCTTTTGAAGAGTATATATTATTTTCGTGAAACAAGTCTGTGTAGTTTACTTCAACTTCTCTTCCAGGTCTTCCCAGTCTGAATATATGAGTTAGCAACATGCTCTAAACCCGATATGGTGCATCTCTAACTTCTGGACACAACCATATCCATTGTGCTCGTTACTTTCAAAATATCAGACAGTTTGACTTCACCAGTGCACATAGTTAAATTCTGCTATATATTGCATCCAATTTTTAGCAACATGCTCTGAAAGGTCGATATGGTGTCTAGGGGCATCGTCCAAACTTCTGGACACAGAACTGGTCCGAAGTGATCATTCAAGTTTTTGATGTAGTTTGCGCTGTTGGCAGTTCACTTGTGCAGAAGTTTATAGGTCTGCTCAGATATGGTACCCATCTACCTTCCCGTAACACAGCAAATCTTTGACAGGTCTATATGCTTGGTCTAGAAAACAGCCTGGTTCTTCAGTTTCGACTCGAAAGAACTGGTTGACTGAAGTCATCATATACCTTTAATTTCCTCTTCTTAAATGGACTTTTGTCGGTGTTATTTACAACTCATTAGCATTAATTGCCGTTTTGACACCTTGCAAATAAGTTCCTTTGTTGTTCACAGACTTAATTATGTATGGACCAGTCCAGCATACACCAAGTTTACCGCCTTTCCTGGTGGTTTTCCTTGTGTTATACATTACAACTTTGTCGTCAACTTTGAAATTTACACATTTCACCTTTGCGTCATAATACCGTTTTTGCTTTCTCTGCGAATCTTTATGTTGTCTTTGGCTTCTTCTCTATACAGCGAAAGCTGAACGAATGCCTTGCATCTGTTTCCCAATGCTAAATCGGCCGATTCAGTGTCTGGCCCACTAGGAATATCTAATTCAATAGGTAGCCGAGCTGATCTCCCATAAACAAAAAAAAATGGGGTCTTCTTCGTTGACTCGTGCTCCACCGTTCTGTATGCAAACAGCATATATGGCAATTTTTCATCCCAGTCATTTTGACAAAACCTGTCGTTCAGATCATTACAAAACTCTCTTCCTTGATCTGTGATAAGAACTTCAGGACAACCGTGGCTCGATACAAACTTTACTAACACACGGAGGACACTGTGTGCCGTCTTGTCAACAACTGCCTCGGCTTCAACCCATTTTGTCAAGTATTCCGTGAAAACCAAAATGTATCGGTTTCCTGCCAAAACAAAAGAAAAAAACCATTAAGCATTCTATTGCATGCCATGTTACTATCCAGCAATCAAGATATACTAATGGAAAAAAGAGAACCTATGGTAATTTGGACACATTATTTTCCCATTGCTAACAGTAAAGTCTTTAAAATACATAAAAAGGCTAAATGTGAAATGGCTCTTGGGCTAGTGGGTGAAGTCAATATATATTCCTTCAAAATTAAAACCGTATGGAGTTAGTTTTACTGCATGGTTTCTAATACAATAATTTTGCGAACTTAAATGCATCGCTTACCATAAACATAGGGCATTTGGTGTCGTTTAAAATAGTTACATTCATTGTTCATTGATATTCATCTCAGTCATGTTAACAGAATACAATTTATTAAAATATTTTTAAAAATTGTAATATAAAATTCATGGTTAATTTAGTTATTTAAAATTTCACCTAAAGGAAATTTGTTTTAATGTAATAAGTTTTCAAAATTGTTTTCACATGCATTGAGATGAACATTCAGGTACAGCTATAAACCAAGTTTGTGACCCACAGTTCGTGATAAATTGACCAAAAGACGAATACCTAATATTAAACTAAAAGCTTGACTATTTTAATTAAAATGTAAATTAAACAAAATTAAAACCTAAAACCTAAAACCTAAAAAAAAAAAAAACAACAACAAAAACAAAAAAACCTCCATTGAGATGAACATTCATAGGTGCAACCATAAACCTAGTTTCATTGGCATATTACTTAGAGGCCGTTGTAACAGGCGGAGAGTCGTTTGGTGCAATGGAATTTGGAATGTCCTGTAGGATTATAGCAGCAGTTATGAACGGTCCGTCAAAAGGTAAAAAAGGAGCTACATATAGTTTTGGAATTTAGTATGCCGAGAGTAGCTCGTTACGTGGAACTAGTTGGTGTTGAGGTGTCTCCCTAGGTTGCCCATAGGGCCCTTAAAAGGGCCTGATCTGTTCAGATCGTGCCATCACAACCCAGGGGAGACTTGTAGCAATTGTGCATAGCGGGAGGCAAGGCCGGCAGGTTTCTTGATGTTGTCCTTCAGAATCTGTCTCTCCGTTCCTCTCTTTCTGTCTATCCACGTGCCATCCTCCTCCTCCATCTCTCCCACCTGATTTTATCCGCCATGTACACCAATATCAAGTAGTTTCGGTTTAGGTAGAGGGGATCGGTATTTGTTTGGTCCGACCCCCTCTGGGTGCATAGCAATTGTGTACATGGAGCCGGTGTTCCTTTACCCGGCTCCTTATTAAGTACGAGGTGCTGGGCCAGTGTTTGTGGGCGGATGCATTGTTATCATTAGTCAATGCAACCTATGTGTAGTCTTGTATATAAAGTGCGTGCTGTATGTTTGCTATTCCCTACTAAATGTTTTGGTTGTACTTATTGTCCTAAGTCCCTAATGGTAAAAACAACAATCAACTTCACCCAAAAAAGACACCCCCGGGGGGAGGGGTAATCCCCCCCCCCCCCCCCCCAGCCCTCGAGTTGGAATGCAAGTTCTTAGTGACGCTAATCCGTGTCGGTGGCCGGTTGACATTACCAGCCCCAGGGCAGTTCATAAGGTTACATTAAAGGTTGGGTAGGGTGTGAAATCGATCCGCTCAGGCCCCTCGGATGAGTGTATATCGCCGGACGAGTTCTGAGTGGCACTACTCGCCGGGGTGCTCTAACGTGCGGTCCCACTGCCTATTTCTAAATTGGGGTGTTAAATTGATTGGGGATGGAGTGTTGGTCCTCTAGGCCCCCTGGGTGAGTGTATATCGCCGGACAAGTTCTAAGCGGCACTGTTCACCCGGGGATGACAACGTGCCTGTCCACTAATTAATTTTAGCTTCGTTCTGAGTTTTTAATTTTCCTAATCGGGCCAGTTGTCGAGTGAGGTGTACGAGAACGGCGACAACGTTCAATCTCAGTCCTGTTCCAGCCCTGAGTGCATAATCGGTCGGACTAGTTCTAAGTAGCGCTATTAGTAATCAGGGTGTGCAACATGACCGATTGTGCCGTCGTCCCCCCCCCCCCCCCCCCCCCCCCCCCCCCCCCCCCCCCCCCCATCCTCACTCTGTTCCAGCCCGCATATTTAACGTTTAGAGTTTAGGTTTGGTGGATTGAACGAAGTGATAAATTGATTGGAACATTTGGTGTTTTAGTTGTTTTTTTATCTGGTTGTAGTAACATTTTAGGGGTGATGATAATGGCAGGGTTATCTTTAATCAATGGCTCTAACATTAATTTCCTCTGGTTATTGTGTAGCGTGCCGTCCAAAAGATAATATTTCATATCTTCTGGTATGCCACACGTGCAGCTACTTGACCTATTGCTGGTTTTATGTTGGTATTTGTTTAGGCCTAGTTGAGATGAATGACCTATTCTTTGTTTGATACTGGTTTTATCAATAAGTGAGTTTTTACTACTTGGTCGTTTGGAGGTAATTAGCAGTTTGATATTATAGTACCATGTGTTTGTTGTTTGGTCCCAGTCTTCCTGTCATTTGTTGATGTAGTGTTTCCTGGCATTGGACATACTTTCTCTTATGCCAAGTGGCACATCCTTGATCATCTTGTCGTTGGTGATGGAGAGGCCAGTTTTTGCTCCGTAGTCTGCGATTTCGTTGCCATTTACACATACGTGGGCTGGGACCCACTCAAACGTTATATGTGTTATGTGTTGGAAAGAGGCATACCCAGACCACCAACACATACTGATACTTTAACAGATGAAAAACGCGTAATTTTAGAGTTAATAAAAAAAACATGATTAGTCCTTCTAACAGCCATTTTGTTTCGTTTTTGTGGCGTCCGGTGCTATAGGTTGGACTATACCAAATAAAATGTTAACGTCTGTGTTTAAAAACACTATATACAATATATCAACCAAACTATGACCCATAAATATCAGTACTACAACCCCTACCTCAAAGTATTAACTGCAAAAAATGGTACCTTTCATGGCTCATTTTCGGTATAACCAGATGTTTTTACAACACCCCTAGTTTCGCACAAAATTTGATTACTTTTTTTTACAAGCACAGTGGTACTAGATGAATTAAAATTGAATACACTTTTAGCCCAGATGAAACTAATTATTTTTACAACCAACACACTAACCTTTATAACCAATCACAGGACCTCGAACTTTGAACCAGCCAGAAGTTATTTGGTTTAGTGCTACCTATAGCTTGGGGCGAAGTGACGTCAACTCCGACCAACTCCTGTATGCACAATGTAAACAAACGCTCCAATTTACGACAAGGCGCTTCGCTTTCATCAACCTGACTTGTAAAACAACATAAATGACTTGATAGTATAATAAACTAATTAACTAAATATAGTTTAATTTGCATCAATAGTTATGGTATTTTTTGTCATAAAAAGCCAAAGAAAAAATGCATATAATTAGGCGTATTGGTAGGGTACGTTGAAGCAAAAACGACCACTCACGATAACTAAGTGATAATTTTCTTTTCTTTGAGACTACGTAATTGGTCACTTTTGTCATTTTAGATGGGGAAAGTCTACTTAATCAAGTATTTTACAGAATTATTTACAGTAATAAAGCAGCACGGCTAATAATGTCCATTACGATTTTAGCCCACATGACCCGATCCATAGCACGCGCACAGCACCATTTGAGGCAAAAGTGGTTTTGAACGTGCCACTGGTCACGTGACTACAATAGTACACGTATTTTCATCGTTACATGCTCACAGTAGTCTGACAACGAAAAAACACATTAAAATAATATTTGTTACGACCTGTTTCGATGCCACGCCTCACAAATGTGCAGCGTAAACGTGCCATCGGCATGTTGTAAGCGGGACCGTCAGTAGCTGACGTTGCAAGGGCGTTGGGTTGCAGTTGACGGGCAATTTATGATCTGCGGACACGAGTACAACAAATGGGCACCACAGCTGATCGCCCCCGACCGGGTAGACCACGTGTGACGTCATAGGCAGATGACCGTCATATTGTGTTACGTCACCTCAGCAACCGTTTCATGACAGCTACAGCAACCAGTAATGAACTTTTCAGACGTCGGGTGTCCGCGCAAACGATCCGAAATCGGCTGCGAACCGCTCACCTCCACGCACGGCCCGCCATATGTTGGACCCATTTTGACCCAATTTCATCAACGTCAACGTCAACTGTGGGCACAACGCCACTTGCGATTTACCATAGCAGGCAGAGGGTTTGGAGACGACGTGGTGAACGTCATGCTCAATGTTGTGTTAGTGAAGTTGACAGATTCGGAGGCGGAAGTGTAAAGGTTTGGGGTGCTTTCTGTGGAAATGGACGTTCTCGACTTCTTGTCATCCGTGGCAACCTCAACGCTGCTGCATACCGCGACCAGGTGCTGACCCAGGAACTTGTGCCCTTCATGGCAGATCATGGTCCAGGCCTGATCTTTCAGCATGACAACGCCAGACCCCACATGGCCATCTTGACAAGGGATTACCTGAGGAGCGCGGGCATCAATGTCATCGATTGGCCTTCAAGGTCGCCCGACCTGAATCCCATCGAGTACGTCTGGTTGTGCTGGGAAGACGCCTGTGCACTCTCGGGAATCCTCCACAGACTTTGCAGGAGAACTTGGTGCCTCATTAGTGGGACAATGGCGCTGTGACGGTACATGCTCTTAATTTTGTTTTCGCCTGTGGCGATATTAATTGTTTTAGAAGGCCGTGTGCAGTTCCAAATTGCACTTAATCCAGGTGGGCAACTTGTTACGTAATACTTCTGCGCGACGGTCCTCGATCGGTACGCCTAATACACACCCAGAGCAGGTGTGGAGGCCATGTGGCTAGTAGTTACGTAATATCTCCGGTAGTGCTGTTTATGGCCAGGGGATTGCTCGCGGTTGGCGACAGCCAGTCTGGTGATCTAAGAGAAAGATATGCCGTCTTGGTCGCTGTGGAAATTCACATGATACGTGAGGTACCGCCTTGTACCCCCAGGCGATTTTCTGATTTTATAATAAATAGCTAGGGTTTAGAGATATCTGGGAGAAGCAAAAAGGACAGAACAATAGGAAGGTATCCCGGGGGAACGTTAGTCCGGTTGGACCTTGATGTGATTGATGTGACTTTTATATATTTTAATACTGTATTATACCAATATTCTTTAGACAGTGTCTTCGGTCATCTGACGAAGTAAATCGTAGACTTTTTGTTCTAACATTATACGAGTAGTTGGTAATATAAAGCTTAGCCGGTCATCCTAGAAGACCTAGGTAAACTGTAGGTTATTGTCTTTATTGTGATAGGTACCAGTATTAATTCTGTGTTACAAGGTTACTGAATGAGTAGTTAAGGGTTAATTAAAAATTAACCAGTTAGGAATAGTGTTGTAATTCCTTTATTAATTAAGTTCCCCTAGAAGCGTTTCTCAATTATCACACGTGTGGGTGTTGTGTCACGGTGAAGTGATTAGCATATTGTGTAAACTAGACACCTAGAGATTAACTAATTAAATGATCAGTTCTGGGTTGTTATTATTGTTGTTATTAATTAACTACTGCGGCAGTACATTTGTCAGCGTAGGTTAATACAGATTCCAAAGTGTATTGTGTTTTTGTTGTGTTTTCTAGTGAACTAAACGTGCTATAATAATATATACTTATATAGGATCGTATCTCTGATCATACCTAGACGAGCCATACTCGGGTAAATACCGCCCGTTACAGAGAGATCTAATAGATATACAGTTAGGAGAGATATTTGGACAATCGTGTTTTATTCAGTTACGGGTATTATAGAATCCCCGTGACAGGAGTAGAAAATTGGGGCGCTCGTCCCGGATCTGAAACGGGACATGCATATTTAAAAAAGTATTGTTTGTAAATGGGGGCTTTATAAATTAATTTTACAAATTTACTAGAAGTAGCAACGTTGTTCACTAGAAAATTAATTAATAATAAGTGCGTCATATCTAAACATGGATAAGAATTTGCTGGATAGGCCTACACTCAGTGTAGTGGAGATTAAGCGAGCACGTAAGGCCGAGTTAGTTGAAATCGTGGGTGAGCGAGAAATTGATTTAACATCAGCTAAAACCTTAGGAGATATAAGGACAATTATTATCCAGGAAGTTTTTGGTGATAGTCCTGTTATGGAAGAAAGTGAGATTGTTCCAGAGATAGAGATAAATGACTTGAGTATGGAACAACAGTTAGCTTTTAAAAAGCTTGAGTACGAAAGAGAAGAACGTGCATTAGATAGAGAGAGAGAGAGAAAGAGAAGAGAGGGATAGAGAGAGGGATAGAGAAAGAGAAGAGAGGGATAGAGAGAGGGAGAAAGAAAGAGAAGATAGAGATAGAAAAAAAGAAGATAGGTATAGAGAGAGAAAGAGAAGAGAGAAATAGAGAAGATAGACATAGAGATAGAGAAAGAGAAGAGAGGGATAGAGAGAGAGAGAGAAAAAGAGAAGAGAGGGATACAGAATTCCAGTTAGAAAAATTAAAAGTGGAACATGAGTTAAAGTTGAATACTGAAGAAGTCAGACGAGAAGCCGGAAATGGTTTTAACATGTTGGAGGCTTATAGATCAGTGCCTGTATTTGATGACCAGGAGGTAGATATGTTCTTCCAACTTTTTGAACGGGCCGCTAAGCAGTTAAATTGGCCGCAGTCTAAGTGGACATTGTTAGCCGTGTCTAAGTTTAAGGGGAAGGCTAGTGTAGCTTATAATTCAATGAGTGATGAGCGAGCAAGTCAGTACGATCTAGTTAAGGCGGCAGTGTTGAGGGCGTATGAATTACGACCTGAGGATTATCGTTTACGGTATAGCGAGTTGAGAAAAACGCAGGGTCAGTCTTATAGTGAGTTTGTGGCTAAGAAGGCAGGGATGTTTGATAAATGGGTTGTTTCTCATCAGGTAGAGTCATATACCGAGTTACGGGAGTTGTTGATCTTACAGGACATTAAAAATGGATTACCAGTTAGCTTACGTATTCATTTAGAGGATCGTGATGTCAAAAGGATAGAGGAAGCAGGCATAGTGGCAGATGATTACGTGTTAATACACAAAGCTCAGGCAGTACAGGGTAGCTCTTTACAACAGGGTAATAAGAAGAAATTTCAGCCAGGTTTTTCCCGGGAAAGTAGCTATCGGGGAGAGTCATCTAGTTGGTCAGCTAGTCAGGCAAGGAATGTACCTGGTGGGCAAAGTAAGGATAGGCCTGCATTATCAGCCAATGCACGAACTTTTCGTCCACATTGCAGTTACTGTAAAAAGGATAACCATCTTGTCGGGGACTGTTATAAAAGGAAACGCGATAATGCGCACGTGGTCGGTTTAGTGAGGTCAGCTCCGTTAGCGAGAGAGTTAATGGTTAGTCCCATGGCAGAGAAAGTAAACCCGTATGTGTCCACTGGTATGGTTTGTGATGTGAAACAAGAGTTGTGTCCTAAGGCAATATCAATCTATCGAGATACGGGGTGTAGTCAGAGTCTGATCACGCAAAAGTGTTTAGCTGGTATTGAAAATTCAGATACAGGACGTAGTTTGGCTTTAACCTCGGTTACTGGAGAAAAAATGGTTGTTCGGTTACATAACGTTTTCTTGTGTTCGAAGTTTGTGACGGGACCAGTCGTTATGGGTGTTGTGAAGGACTTGCCTGTGGAAAACACAGGAGTTTTGTTGGGAAATGATTTGACTAGTCAGTGTTGTCAGCCGAAATGTGACCAACTGTTAATTAAAGACAGCACCTTACCAATAGAAGAGTGTGAGGTTGATGAGATTAAATATCCTGCGTGTGTAAAGACTAGGGCTATGGCCAGTAGGTTAGCACGAGACCCAGAGGATATTTGTGATTTGTCTGATACGTGTGTGAGCCATGAAATTGGAGTGGATGAGGTTATCAGTAAAATGGTAGATAAGTCAACTGAGGAATTAAATGTGGTGGAACGGGTTGATCTCCCGCAGAGGGGAAATGAACCAGTTGTGTTTGATAGAGGGGCCTTACCTTGTGATAGACAAGAGTTAGTTCTAGAGCAGGGGGCTGATCCAAATTTGTTGGCAGTTCGCACTACGTTGTTAACTAAGGGTGAGATGGAGGATCAGATGTCAGGTTATGATATGGACAAGGGAGTATTAATGAATAAGAGAGTTAGAGATAGGAAGGCTAGGAAGCAACTGAGCCATGCTCAGAGCAAAATAAAATCAGTATTTGATAGAAAGACTAGGAGTCGGGAATTTAAACCAGGGGATAAGGTGCTGCTGTACCTTCCCATTAAACGGGGTTATGTGCAGAACAGGTATTTCGGGCCCTATGTTGTGCTCAAACGGGTTAATGAGACAGGGTATGTGATAAACACTCCTGATAGAGTTAGGAAAAGTAGGTATTGTCACATCAATTTGCTAAAAGGTTATTTTGACAGACTGCCGATAGTTCCAGAGCTACCCATCCAAATTGAGAGTCACTCAATTTCCTGTGATGACGTCAAGACTGCAGAGAGAAAATTGGCCAACAGCCAGATTCTAGCAGACTTGAACCCCCAGCGAGCAAAGTTAACTACATTGAAACAAGACAATGTTTCCATTTGTCAGAACCTTCCAACGATTACCAACCCCTTAAGCCAGGATGTGCGCATGGAACCCAACGCTACACCGATTCGACAGCATGCCTATCGGAGAAAACCTGGAAAACGTGCGACACTAAAAAAGAAAGAAACGAGGTTCCAGTGGTCAGGTGAATGCGAGAAGTCATTCAACCGTATCAAGCAGATGACAGCAGAGAATGATTGTTTGAAAAACAGTTGATCTTAACAAACGCTAGTTTGGACATTTTGGTCTTAACACATTTGTACATCTACTCTAATGGTACCTCGATTGGTGAGGAAGTGGTATATACGCACGTTAACCTAATTACCTACCTGTGAAAAGCAGGACACAAGTTCAGTCCCGTCTTTTGAAAGTGGGATATTAACATTTGACTGTAATAAAAATATGTGTTCAGATCAGGCCCCGTGCTTATAAATCTTAAAGACTAGACTTTAATAAAGTCCAATAAATAACATTATTTTATTGATTAATATCACATAAAATAGGGATCTGAATTTATTGTCTTAGACAGATCGTTATGATGCAATGCAGGTATGAACACATACACATACGAATACGATTTATCTTGCTACCTACACCCGTTACTACAGGTGTTGTTCCTTGTTTGTTAAGCAATCAAAGAGGCGATTATTTCATAACACTTCCTGTGGTGTCCTAATTACCGGGGAACTGCCGTCATTGTTAAAAGGTGACCACTGGCAGACAGTAGGTATGATCGCATGCCGGTGTAGACAGTATAGGGGCAAGATCGCACGCCGGTGTAGACAGAGCTAATTACTACATGAAAGGTTCTTTTGTTCTAGAATTTGGATCCGAAGTCCGGAATAGGAGGCATCCGGTGTCGACAGATTTTTTGTTTCCTCCTAAATTAACGGTAGCTGAACGGGACTGTCATTTCCCGCTCCAGCTCTCAGCCGAAGAAGATGCCCTTTGCTGCTGCTAAGAAGCTAGAAGTCGTGTCCTGCTCTGAGGATCTCCCCCAACTTTTGGGGCTGACGATCCAGAGTTTGGGCAAGTATAAGCTGTCACAGAAGAGCGGGAGGGCTTACGTTACACTAGTGTAGGAAGGGGACAAGCACGGAAGAAACGGCACAGGGGGGGGGGGGGACCAAAGCCGGTGGCTACTCCACCGGTAGAGGTTCCTTCGCCGCCGTTGACGCCGAAGACGTCGTTACCGCCGCGACGCAGACCGGCAAGCCCGCATCGGATAGAAGTGGACCCGCCGGCCCTGACGTCTCTACCTCCCCGGTTCGACACCCCCACCCGCCGGCCCTTTTCAAGGCCAATATTATGGCGCCGCTGGAAGGGATCGAACCGGTGGTCGCACCAAACAGACCCAGCGCAGAGGGATACCGCCCAACTGGTAAACTGGGATCGGCCACATCCGCAGTAAGACGCTGGGTAAACCAGATAGGGACCAAGCCCCTGGTCGTGTACGCTCCAACACTGGAGCAGCTGCCCACAACACCGACCAGAGGAGTATTCCCGCACCGGTACGATCGACAACGGGGCAGCTTCCACATTAACAGCGTGGAATCCCGCACCGGTGCACTGAGTAGCATGCTAACGATGGAGCACGACGGTGTATATCAGGAAGCATACGTGGGGGAAGGCTCCACACACCGTCAGACCCACGACATGCTGCGTAGGGTGTTCGCGTAGCACTACGGGGTAGTCAGCAGGTACCAGAGGGAGATGCGTCACCTCCCCAACGTCGACAGCGACGCCTGAACACCGCACCAGCCCTTACGGTTACCTAGGTTCGTATAGGTCGGTACGTTTAGGCTTAAATTTGTAAAATCTAAATTAGCGTTCAATCACCAGCAGTATATCGGACATAACGCAACAAATTACTTCAACTTTTTGGCTTAATTCTCCTTCTGAGAAACTTCAAAATTATTACCGCCGCCTCTTCCGCCTCTGCCACGGCCAGCCACAGCCAGTCTTCGGTGCCCCATGTGTCAAGTCGTAAGCGAGAAGCCACCCCCCCCCCCCCCCTCTCCTGTCTTGGACGGAAGAGCTTGCGTGCGCTACAACAGCTTGTTCTGAATGTGCACGTTAAACCTTATGACCTGAGCTGACGGGACTGTAAATTAAAACTGTGCCGGTTTACACATAATGCCGGTTAGGTACATGCCGGTTTGTGTGTGTGTGTGTGTGTGTGTATAGTGTGTGTGTGTGTGTGTGTGTGTATTGTGTGTGTGCGTACGTATGTGTGTGTATATACGAACTTTGTGTGTGTATATACGAACTTTGTGTGTGTGTGTATATATAATATGTATGTGTGTGTGTGTGTATATACACACACGCACGCACGCATGCACAAAATGTTTGTATTTAATTATGAAATACAAGCCCCATACTTTTTTTTATCATTCTAGGCTTGGTACCCTCCACTGGCGTAGGCAGGATTTTATATTGGGATTGTGGTGGGGAGGGACCCACGCTATGTATATATGATTTTTATAAAATTTAATAGTTTAAAAAAAAAATAGTTTGATGGGGATGAGGGTGGGTTCCCGTAGGCTCCCTCCCTACGTCACTGCAGGGACGGCGCATGGCCTAACACTTTTCAAAGAGGCACTTTTGTGGGTTATATTTGTTGTATCTGTGAAAATGTCCTCAATTGAATTTGAAAGAAGAGTCGTACCACTATATTTTACATTGCCGCCCCTACTCTGGTACCCTCCCCGCCTCCTCCCCCTCACCCTTTTGAGCTCTAGTTTAGCTCGTTATCATCGTGGTTTCTTGTTTGTTGTATTATGCGCAACCGTAGAACATGTGCCGGTGGGGATACAGGCTTGGAACAGATATGTAAAAAAAAATCCAAAAAAAAAAAAAAATAATAAATAGGTGTCATATTTAATCGACCACCTTAAATAATTGTCGTAATCCCCAGGGATAAAGTGGTCACTGCAGATCCTATCCCATCGTGATGGTCCTTTCCATTACGCACGGGTTCAAACCCTGTGATTATTGGCTTGTTTAAAGTTCGGAAAAACTGCTGCTTTGATACATCCAAACACTAAACAATGGTTCCCCATATTTTACATTTGAAAACTATCTCCAAAAGAATATTCCATCCATACAATTCAATTCAATATAATAAAAATTTCGCATTTTAAAAATACACGTGTTCCACCTTCCCAGTAAAATGCTTGAAAAGCTGCGAATCACGCTTTCATGTTATGCCGGTTAGCGCGTCACGGGGTCACGTGACTTGGCTCTTCGAGTCGAAAGGCGGTTTTGGCAAGCGATGGGGAAAACGCGACTTTTTATTGCGAATATATTAAAAATGAGTAAAAAAAAATTGATACTTCATATATATTGTAAAAGGTACAGGGGTTGACACTTAAGAATCACTGATCCTGGGTACCCTAAAGAATATTTTGGCGTCAGGTTCGTTGATGTACTCAACCATGCTAATTAAACTTCTAATTAGTGCTAATTATGGGCGTTCTTACAGAACAGAACAGAACTTTATTACACTCAGGCCGTTATGCAACGGCGTAAGAGGAGCATACATATTCTGATTTTGACAAGATGGTTAACAGGAGGATACAAATAAAAGGAATACATTGCTTGGTACATATATGAATACAAATACAAATACAGTACTTGAAGATATGTGTATTAATATATAAATACATGATATCACATTATAGAGATATGTATATTAACAATATAGATGCATTCCGCGATGTAACAAGAGTAGAGATATATTGTAAAAGATAATTATTCAGAAAATTTCAGTTACAACTGGGTACTTTATAATTCTTGATATTACAATATATAGATATAAATAAAATAAATAATAATAATAATAATAAAATTTTCATAAAATAACAATAAGACATAAAATAATGTAATACGATTTAAAATATATCAAGTATAGTTGTATGTTGACTTTTAGTTTCATTAACTGGTTAATATATGGTAATTTTGGTTGTGTTGGGTATTGTTGTTGTTATGGGAGTTTAAATACTTGAAACATTATATTCATGAATTTAGCTCTCTTTTTTAGTGTGCTTATTCTTTTACTGCTCATAAGTTCTCTAAATTTATATATATTTTGTCGTATATAATAATATGGACGTAAACATTCTTTCCGGGTATTATTGAAAAAACTACATACAAATAAATAATGAAATTCGTCTCCTATATCGTTTTCATCACAAATAGTACAAAGTCTATCTTCTAATAGAACTGTATTCCAACGTCCAGTCTCAACGGGTAAATAATGGGTAGAAGTCCATAGCCTTTGTCGCCTGTTGTTTAAGTCTAATCTTAGTATTTTTGAATTTATTTGGTTTAGTAAACGTGGCACCTAAATATTTGTATTCTTTGACATTTTCGAGAGTAGTTTTTCCAATCTTAAAAGTATATTTATAATCTTTAGACTTTCCATTAAAAATTAATACTTTTGTTTTTGTAGTATTTATTTTAAGTTTCCAAATATTACAATACTGATAGAATATATTTAACGTGTGTTGTAAATTGACCGCACTTGTTGCTAGTAAAGTAGTATCGTCAGCGTACAATAAGCAAATAAGATGTATTCCAATGTCTAGTGTGTTATTTTTATTATCTGCGATGGAAGAAACGCCTTCACAACCGTCGTTAAGTAAATAGTTTTATAGATCATTTAAATACAGGGAAAATAAAATCGGGGATAAATTTTCACCTTGACGTACACCATTATGGCATGCTAATAATGGTGATTTATTGTTATTTACAAATATTATAAGTTGTAGAAGTATCACGAAGGGTATATGGCTTTTTATGTACCCTCTGTGTGTTCTTTTACCCCGAGCCGAAGGCCATATATCCCGAGAGATGCTTCTACAACGAATTTATCTTGCCGACATGTTAAACCATATAGCCAAATAATCAAAATAACGCCAGACAATAATTGTTAACAATTTATTGATGATGATGATGATAATAACTAGTTTAACGTGCCCATATACCCCTAGGGTTTCGAACACGCCCATCCCGAGTCCGACCTCAGATAAGATCGGTGGCCTGACTCGGGATGTGTGTGTGGGGGGGGGGGGGGGGGGGGAGGGAGGGGGATAGTGTTGAAAATGGGTAGAATTTTGAAAATAGCAATTAGTAAAAAGGTTAATAGAATAATTAAAAAAAAAAAAATTACAAGCCAATAATAAAAAGAATTGACTGCTCGGCCGAATATTTATAAAATTTGGAGCATTTTAGAAGGACAGTCCAAAAATAAATAAGAGAAAGAAGAGAGGATCGGACTATTTAATAATATTAAAAAAAGAAGTAATTTCGACATAAAATTTTGAACGAAGGTCTAAATGTTTAAAGTCTGATCTATATGTTCACGTGTGTGGCCTCGTTAAAGGAAGGGACAATTAAGGCATTTGGTCTGGTATGCATAAGCAACGATATATAATGCACATTATTGCTTAATATCAACAAGTATAATCATATAGTTAATTAATAAAACGGTTAAATGTGACGGCTATTATATATAACGGGCGCAGCCATTTTGTACCATCCCAGTGAATACGCCCTCTGGCGAGCTGGTGGTTACGTAATATCTAACGTGTCACGTCAGGAATTAGTCTTCGAAATGAAGAAACAAAACATACCCGATTTTTGCAGATGCATCGCAATGTTCTGTAATTATATCCATCCTAGTAAGCCAGCACTAATTACATATTATTTTTCAATACAAAATAAACCACCATTGTCAGTGTTGAAATAACTGTATTATGTTTCGTACATAAATTAACCCACGTACTGAAACAATAATTGGAGTGTTTTCTTGGTTAATTGGTCTTTTCTTTCCGTGGCCTTTCTGTGGTGTATATTCAGACGGTCCCCAGACACTGTGTCTAGACTCACTAAAAAGACGTGCCACTTTTATGAAGATCACAGGGTATTGTGTGATAACAGCACGGATACACCTCAAATCGTAATGGACATTACCAACAGCCCTGCTTTATTACTGTAAGTAATTCTGTAAAACCCTTGATTAAGTAGACTTTCCTATCTAAAATCACAAAACTGACCAATTACGTCGTCCCAAAGAAAAGAAAAGTATCACTTGGGTATCGTGAGTGGTAGTTTTTGCTCGAACGTGACCTACCAATAGGCCTAATAGTATGCATGTTTTAGTTGGATTTTTTAAAAAGAAAAATACTATATCTCTATTGATGTAACCTGAAATATATTTAGTTAAATAGTTTATTATACTATCAAGTCATTTATGTTGTTTTACAAGTCAGGTTGATAAAAGCGAAGCGCTTTGTAAATTAGAGCGTTTGTTTACACTGTGCAAGATGGACGGAGCTGACGTCACTTCGCCCCAATCTATAGGTTGGACTATACCAATTCAAATCCCATAGGCGACCATGTTAACGTTTGTGTTTAAAAACACTATATGCAATATATCAACCAAACTGTGACCCATAAATATCAGTACTACAACCCCTACCTCAAAGTATTAACTGCAGAAAATGGTACCTTTCATGGCTCATTTTCGGTATAACCAGATGTTTCTGCAACACCCCTAGTTTCGCACAAAATTTTAGTACTTTTTTTTACAGGTACCCCATACATGTTCCAAGCACAAGGCTACTTGACACGGTGGTACTACATCAAATAAAATTGCATACATTTTTAGCCCAGATGAAACTAATTGTTTTTACAACCAACACACTCACATTTATAACCAATCACAGGACTTGTGGTGTTAACTTCTCTATCAAAAGTTCGGTACACCTCGAACTTCGACCCAGCCGGAAATTAATTGGTATAGTGCAACCTATACCACCGGATGTCACAAAAACGAAACAAAATGGCTGTCCCCATTTAGCAGGAATAATCATGTTTTTTTATTAACTCTAAAATTACGCATTTTTCATTTGTGAAAGTGTCAGTATGTGTTGGTGGTCCGGATATGCATCTTTCCAACACACAAGGCTCTTGTTTGAGTTGACCCTACCTTTAAGGCCGTTAGGGTGTGGAGGTTGGCCTACGGCGAACTGATGAGCGGAGAATCGGCAAAGGCGGGGATGAAGTGCTTCCATCTCTGGTTGGCGAGGATGGTTATGACACTCCGGTAGTCGTTGCCGAAAAGGGCCTTGACGATCCTGTGGATGGTATGGCTATCCATCTCTTTAACTAGGACCGCTTGTCGGTAGACTCCTTCTCGGCGCTGAGTTAGTACTAACCCCGTCTTGCCGGCTGTATACTTGATGGTGTGTAGCTCGTAAGCGCTTCCATCAGGCAGTTGTTTCAGCTCTGGTTCCACTAGTCCGCCCATCAGTGATACCGGATCCGAGGTGTCCCTGATTTTCCCGATCTGAACTTTCCAGACGGCTTCCGAGTCCGAGGGGGACAGTTCCTGTGAAGGTGGAGGCCTTGCCTTGTCATGCTGGTCGCTCGGCTGAGCGACGGCCTTCCTCTTCGCAACGGCTCCTGCCCGGACCGCCGCCTTCCGAACTGGCAAGACTGGTGACAGTGGCCAGTTACGTGTAGGCGGTGGCGTAGAGGGAGATGGAGGTCCGTCTGCGGGCGTCTCGCACATCGGCGCCTTGAGAGCATCCCTCGGTGTTGACGGCGGGTCCGGATGAGCCGGGGGCGGCGACGCAGAAAGGACCGCCGCTGGCGGTTGAGCCGCCAGTTTTGTTCCCCCCTGAGCCGCCCTTGGCGCACGTTTCTTCTTCCTCCGTCCTCTTCCCTTCCTCTTCTGCGAGTCCGAGTCGCCGTACACCAAAGTCACGGTTGCCCGTGACCCGGTGTACGCGACGCGAAACTCCAGCAGCGATCGAAAGCTTGCAATCAAGCCCCCCAGGTGTGTGTGTGTGGGGGGGGGGGGGGGGGGCAAGTCGAGAGCACAGGCGACAGAGTCCAGCTTCATGGAGAGTTAGCTTCAACAACATTTACCCCTCAACAACATTGACAACCGCGCTGGACCAATCATGTTTCGCGGTTCAAAAACCGCGGGCCCAAATTTGCTTGGACGCCATTAGGTTAGACAACATAATTTTGTTCGATGTGTAACGTTTTTGTATAGTTAGCATTAAAATTAGTTAAAATAATTGTCTCCTACAACTGAATTATAATCATAGTAAACATATACTTCTGCTGACATGTGTTAACAGCGATGACAACTATCACAGGGGATCACCGCATGCGGGTAACTGTAGTTACTCGCATCCAATATGGCGGAGGACGCACTTGAAGAGTATTAATCAATGTGAATTTCTTTATTTATAAGCATTACATTCACATTTTAATAGAGCGTATCGGCAGTTGCTTTAGTATGAATATATTTTGAATCAATTAACTAAGGATAAGTTGTGTCATTCGGCTGATAATGAAATCACAAAGTTATCTCTTCATAACTAATGGTCGTCATATGCGTCTGGAAACAATTAGTAAAAAACATTATTCTTATGTTTTTCCCTTCATTTTCTTTTTCAGATTATTACATATGCTATTTGTGCGATACATCCTCCGCCCGAGCCAATACTATTTTAACACACCCCATCAAAATGTACACTGGGGCCATTCAAATATTATGTAACGCTCGAGGGTGTGTTGATGAGCGTTACATGTCGTGGCTACATCATTTAGCTATTTATCATTGAAACTTTGCATTCCTACGCAACACATCTATCAGTGAAGTTTATACAAACAATGTTATAAATATATTCACGGCTAAACAAAATTATTAAAATATATATTTTGCTAAATTATGCTGCTAACATTAATTATACAGCAAGTATGTTTCCGATTTAAAAATATGAATCGAAAGAACCATGTGCACACTTTTCGCATAACATCTATGCGGAGTTGTATTGTGTGGCACCTCTCGAAAGACGTATTTTCATATGTGAAGAGACAATAAATATCACATGTGTATCTCTTCCACCGCCATGTAATAAAGGGGGGACTAATTTTGATATAATAGCTATATTATAGTATGACTTTACCGTCGAGTCATTTCGTCTTATATTCAAAATAAAATAATTAATCACCCAATTTTGAATTATTTGTGATTTGAACGGCATTCTGCATCGAACAGTTACCCTCATCCAACCGTAACAGATACCCACATCCTTATGATGTTGACACTTTCAGTTCTCAACATCACACGCGATTTTTGATGCCCGTTATTTAATTCCCAAATACTATTTTTTTAAAACGTATGCTTCAAAAATGCATATTTTACATATTTCATGAAGTCTCTTCTCTGTATATGAATATCTCAAAAATGCACGTTAAGAATGGAAATTCACATTGATTAATACCATCTTGGATGCGAGTAACTACAGTTACCCGCATGCGGTTATCCCCTGTAACTATGCGGAGCCTACGATTGACGTAAAATCAGTGTTTTCTTGCGAAACCGTCACATAGTATTGAAAGTGAAGTTTTGCCGAAATCCATCAAAATTCAACTGATATATAAATTCTACGAAGGTAAGAGTTTATGAATCACTTTCCCTCCAATGTAATGGAATTTACCGACTCATTTAATCAGTCTTCGATGTATATATTGTCGTTAAGAATCCGTCGTTAAACTGCACACAGTCAGACGAATGGCCAAAATAAAAGTGTTGGCAAGACTTCCCATCGTTCCAGCATTCAGTTAATTCAGGCTTAAGTTAGTTTAGGGTTAGTGATAGTATTAACAAGCATGCTGGAACGTTTGGAAGTATTAGCCTTTTTCCTTTTCTTTTTATTTGTAGGCATGAGTGTGTGTATGTGCTTTTTTTGTGGGGGGGGGGGGGGAGTGAGGGAGTAACCTATATGGTTGTGAGCTTTAGGGGGATAAGGAAGTATTGTCTGGAAAGTTATAAATTAAGCAAATTTTATGTAGCAAAAAAAAAAACGAAAGTAAAAATAATTGTGATTTTTTGCAATCGGAACAGATAATATATACCAGTTACGGTTTCTCGGTTTGATTCGATTTAAGCCAGTGCATCACGATTAGTATATCAAAGGCTGTGGTATGTGCTATTCTGTCTGTTGGGTGGTGTATATATATAAAAGATACCTGGCTACTAATGTAGCAGGTTTGCACTCTAGACTATACATGTCAAAAGTACAAACTGTTTGACATCCAGTAGCTGATGATTAATAATTCAATGTGCTCTAGTGATGTCTTTAAACAAAACAAACTTTAACTTATCCATTAGTCCCCCTCCACCCCACCCTTCAATTAAAAGAACCCAATTTTACCATAATATATATTAAAACAATTCCTCACCTAACAATAGATCAATTACCAATCTTGGGTAATTTATAATAAATACTGGTAAGACATTTTATTATTCCTTTATTGTTGTTCTTAGAATTTTCAACTTAATGGTTTCTGCCAGAGGGTACTGAGGTAAAACCTATGTACCCTAAAATCTTGGAAATTAATATATATATTTTTTAATGTTTAGATAAATGATAGTAAAAGAACTGCTGTTTATAAATGGTCATGTGCTTGAAATGTAATGTCCTAACCCTAATTTCAGAACATTTTAAACCCATAACCACCTAGAAGAGGCACTTACATCTGTTTTGTTTTTATTACCTACCCTAAATATGATTTTCTTTTGGAGACAGTAGTTTTGTTTTTCATCATTATTTTATACCCTAAATTTTAGTAAAGCATGGGCATTTTTCTTCTTCCACATGTCATCTTATAAGTTATATGTAGCTTTGAAAGAAAGACATGTTTTATTTAACGATGCACTCAACACATTTTATTTACGGTTATATGACGTCAGACATATGGTTAAGGACCACACAGATATTGAGAGAGGAAACCGGCTGTCGTCACTTCATGGACTACTCTTTTCGATTAGCAGCTAGGGATCTTTTATATGCACTATCCCACAGACAGGGTAGTACATACCACGACCTTTGATAAACCAGTCGTGGTGCACTGGCTATGTAGCTTTGTGCAACTTTCTAATAAAAATCAAATAACATCATCAAAGTTAAATACATTGTTTACTACTTTTCTTAATTTACTGCTATACTTTTTAATTTTATACTTTGTTTAGTCACACTGATTTTGTTTCCTGTTAAAAAAATATTCTCCTAAAATTAAATTAAACTTTAAATTAATACAACGATATGTAATTAAGTTACAGACTAATGTACTTCTTCAAATGGATGTGAAATACTTAACATGTTTGTTTTTATATATTTCAGCAACTGGACCAAGGGATGTGGAGTCATTGATTAGATGTCGAAAATGAGATTCTGAAGACAAACTATTAAACAAATTACATTGCATCTTGATATTGAGAACAGAATGATAGAAATAATAGAACAGTTTCAACTGATATGTGAAAGAAAAATGGGGCAGGGGGTGAAATTGCTGCTGAAAATGAAACACTTTCAACAATTTCATTTAATACAATATTTTATTGGGTTTTTTTGTGTTTGACATATTGCTGCTAAGGAGTAATTCAGACTTCCAAGACTTGGGATTCAGTTTGACACCACCCATCAAATGGTAATCCTTAATTGCTCAGTTGACTGTACAAGTTTCGAAGATTTGGAGATGGATGTCACAGAAAGATAAATTTTTGAATAAATATATTTACCTGTACTAGACTGCATGGGGATTAATATGTAAAGACCCTCTCTTTGAGAAAAAAGAAAATGTTCGGAAGTATTCTCATAATAAATATTAAATAAATTGTGCGAACTGCAATCTGTGGTTTAGTTTCATGTGTTTTATATATATATATATATATATATATATATATATATATATATATATATATATACTTTTGCCTCTTTCTTTTATATACTTTTTTTTAATTAAATTTTTATTTTGTATTATTATTACTGTTCTGTAGGCATGGGTTGTCTTATATTTATTACTATTTTTTATCTGCCTATGCCTCTAGAGCAGATGAAGCTTTGTGAGTACATTTTGTGTGACAGTAGGATAACTAATGGGGGGGGGGGGGGGGGGGGCGGTGAGATTGGGTTGTGGGGGCCAGAAGCTTCAAGTTTGATTCCCAGTTGTTGCCACAACACATGAGTTTATAATTTATTTAAACACTGCTATAATGGCTTAATTGGCAAATATTTTACAGACTGTCCAGCGATCCTACTTTTTCGTACTTTTTGGTCTTTGTCCTATTTTTCCTTCTTTTTCTTCAGAATACTTAGGGTTTTTTACTTTTTTGTTTGAAAATGCCACGAATTGCTGTTAAAGTGTGAATATTCCTTGTGTTATTATAAAAGTCATCAGTTATGGGAATTATTTTAATTTTTCTTAGCAGCAAGATATATCTCCCAATTTGTGTCACCATATAATCTCAACATATTAAAAGTATACCCTCAAAGCCAACATAATTTCCAATGAATAATATGATTATAATGTACAATGTGTATGTATGACTTCAGAATCTATAATACATTATGGAAAACTTAAATTAATCATGTTAACTGTTTTACTGTGTGACGGTTTCGCAGGAAAACACCGATTTTACGTCAATCGTAGGCTCCGCATAGTTGTCATCGCTGTTAACACTTGTCAGCAGAAGTATATGTTTACTATGATTATAATTCAGTAGGAGGAGACAATTATTTTAACTAATTTTAATGCTAACTATACGAAAAAGTTACACATCGAAAACAATTTATGTTGTCTAACCTAATGGCGTCCAAGCAAATTTGGGCCCTCGGTTTTTGAACCGCGAAACATGATTGGTCCAGCACGGTTGTCAATCACGCCGTACGGAGGGGTTAATTGGCAGCCATTATTGAAAGTTTGTCTAACCTTGCATCACGTGTCACGGTGGGCGTGGTTAACTCGTCATACGGAGGGGTCAATTAGGAGTCCAACATTGCATGTCATGTCATGTCATGTCATAGGGTTTTACGTGCATATTCAGAACAAGCTGTTGTAGCGCACGCTTGTCGTGGGCACAAGAGCCGGCCTTGGCCGGCTCCTCCGTCCATGACAGGAAAGGTGGGGGGAGGGGAGAGGAGGAACCGCCTGCACTGGCAGGTGCAAGGGAGCACCAGCAGCCCGATCAAATCGGTAGCAGGCGGGTGGGGGTGGTGGTTGTGCTATGGAATTTGAATGGAGCAGTTAAATGCCAAAGAGAAAAGGGTGCGCAATTTTGATTGAGGGAATTAGGCGCAATTTTGAACGGTCGGTCGAAAGGTAAATGGCCGAGCTAATATAGGTTTTGATATTAGTGAATCGAGAGTAGCTCGTTAATTTTAGACCTTTACGATGCTGTGGTGTCTCCCTAGGTTGCCCAAAGGGCTCGTACAAAGGGCCTGACCGCTTCTGGTCGAGGCATCACCAAGTACCAAGTTATTACCACCAGCAAGTATTGGGGGTTTGGGTGGGGGAGGCCGATATTCTTTTGTTCAGCTTCCCTCGGGTGCATTGCAATTGTGTACTCGGAACGGTATTCTTTTGTCCGGTTCCTTATTAGAGTACGTGCTGGGCCATTAAATGGGGGCGGGTGCATTGTTATCATTAGTCAATGCACCCTGTGTACTGATGCAGTGAGCGTGTAGTCTGTGTGTGAATCCTAGTTTTGTGTTACGGTTGTACCTATTGTCTTAAGTCCCTATTCTAGTGAGTTCAGCGGTCATTCATGACCACCCACCCCCCTCCGTTCTTGTATAGCATTGAATACAATGACGGAGGGGGAGTTAAACTAGCCTAGCTATCTAATTTGAAGGGTTAAACCCTTATAGTGTAGATATTGGTTTAAAAGCCTAGTGCTTGGCATACTTAACTTTATTACCAATGCAATAAAACGAAACTAACGGTGGCAAGTAGCAATTGTATACATATATGCACCGATCTAGGTACTTAGTTTGAAGAATTTTTATTCCCGCCCCCTAAATATAGGATTTTAGTAGGCTTACTTGGTTTGTCTTCAGGCTATCTCGATAGTTGGGTATCGGTTTTCCTGCATGTCTTTGCTTCTGGAACCCTAGTTGACTTACCTTAGTTAGCTAGGATGGAATGCATCAGTAATAAAATAAAATAAAATTAAAACATGGTGCGGGCGCAAAGACAAATTCGTGCAGTTTATTTACAGTTAGGTGTAGTGGGGTTCTTGATCCGTGATTGGCTGGATTGGACCAATGAGAATGCTGCAAAAAATAGGCGATAATTAGTGGTGTCCTATCTTAGTTGATTATCTAACGATGTTGATTGGCTGGTTAATTAGCCAATTGGGTTACTGCGACTTCGATCCTGTCTTAGTGAGAAAGAAAGAAAGAAAGAAAGAAAGAAAGAAAAAAAACCCCCCAAAAACCCAACTAATGTGTCGTTAGCGGGTGGTGTATGACAGTTGTCAATCACGAGCTTCAGAACATGAACATATTTACAGTAGAATAATATGGTTATCGTGGTTAGGTCTGGATGGCATTGGAATATCTAGTGGTTATTAATCACTCGCTATCGTCCCGCCGTTAATCCCCAGGTTGGAGTGCCTGGTCGAGTGCGTAAGGTCGCTCTTCCATCCAAGGGATGTACAGGCGGGTAGTTTTGAGTAATTGTTAATTTATATTGCTAAATTTATGCCAGCTAATTTGGTTGAGTATATGCTTTTACTTTTGTCGTTTCACCGTTCTCCCCCCGGGTTGGAATACGTGGTCTGTTCGAGTGCGTAGGGTGGATGTTCCACCAAGGGGGTCACAGATGTCACGATTCAAGCATTGTCATATCTAGCGGTTATTAAATCATTCGCTACCATCCCGCCGTTGATCCCCGGGTTGGAGTGCTTATTTGGTCGAGTGCTTATGGTCGCTCTTCCGTCCGAGTGATGTACAGGCGGGTGGTTTTGAGTAATTGTTAATTTATTGCTGAATTTGTGCCAGCTAATTTGGCTAGGTATATGCTTTTACTTTTGTCGTTTCACCGTTCTCTCCCCGGGTTGGAATACGTGGTCTGTTCGAGTGCGTAGAGTGGATGTTCCATCCAGGGAGTCACGGGTGTCACGAGTTAAGCAGCGTATTAATTACTTCTCTTAATTATAGATCGTTGGTCCCTCGGATTGGAGTGCATGTCGGTCGAGTGCAGAAGGTCGCTCTTCCCTCCGGGAGACGTACAGGCGTGTGATTGCGATCATTTTCTAATTTTAGTTTTTAACTTTATGACTGTCAGGAGCCCGATGGGTGTGCTACGGTTTCCCATCCTGCCTGCGATCAGTCGGGTTGGTGGTCCGCGTCGACCGAACGCTGGCAAGGCGGGCAGTACGTGGCACTTATAGATTTGGTTTGGTGGTCTGGACGAATTGATAGCATTCTGCATGTTTCCACGCAGTGGGCATTTGACCCTCTCTCCAAATTCGGTTAAAGAGCGATAACACTACTTTTAGGGCTACATGCGGCATATGCTTGAGTAATGTGTAACTTATTTGATCAGGCCCGGTGGCAGTACTTTTTTTTAGCTTTAAGAGCTGTTTTTAATTCTAACATTATTATCGGTTTATTAAATTCTAAATTATCAGTAGTTGGGTGATTTGCTGTTTTAGTATCATTAGTTGGTAGAGAGTTATCTTTCTTAAGTTTCTCAAAAAATTGTTTAGGAAGATTTTCGTTGCTACTGTTTTTACTGAAAGTTTTACTGAGAAGGTCGGCCTTTTGTTTATTAGTAGTTGCTGTTTTATGTTTTTGAAGGACTGTGGAATTAGCGCGTTGTCCTTGAATAGCCTTAATTTTTTTCCACATTCCTCTAATAGATGTTCTATTGTTAATTTCACCGCAAAATGTATGCCAGCTGGCTTGTTTAGCATTGATGATAAGCTTACCTACTTCGTTTTTGGCTATTTTATATTTAGTGTGATGGTCTTGTTTCCCTGGGGTTTTTTATAAAGTTTACGCATTCTGTTCCTAAAGCCGCATTTGGATTTAATTTCGTCCGTCCACCAGTTAACTGGTCTATTTTTATTGAAGGGTTTAGTTTTAGGAATATTCTTTTCAGCTATTTCTATTATTTTATTAGTAAGTTTATTAGTGGCGTCGTCAATGTTTAGGTTATTTTCTAACTTAATTTTGCTACAGTCGCTTGTAAAGCCAGCCCAGTTAGCTTTATTAAATTTAAATTTAGGTATAAATTTTTCTTCTTCTCTATAAGTAGTATTACATTTATAGCTGGTTAGAATGGGGAGGTGGTCGCTATTGAGAGCTTCTAACACCTCCCATTGGGCGTTTGCACCTATATTGTTAGAGGTGATAGTTAGGTCGATGGCGGATGTGCCCAGATAGTCATGTATAAAAGTAGTACTGCCATCGTCGAGCTATTCTCGATTCAAAACCTATACTAGCTCGCATATTTACCTTTCGACCGACCGTTCAAAAATGGCGCCAAATTTCCTCAACAAAAATGCGCACTTTTTCTCTTTGGCATTAACAGCTCCATTAAAAAGTCCATAGCACCACCACCACCCCTCCCGCCTGCTACCGATTCAATCGGGCTGCTGGTGCTCCCTTGCACCTGCCAGCGTAGGCGGTCCCCCCCCCCCCCCCCCCCACCTTTCCTGTCATGGACGGCCAAGGCCGGCTCTTGTACCCACGACAGGCGTGCGCTACAACAGCTTGTTCTGAATGTGCACGTAAAACCCTATGACATGACATGACCTGTTGAGACATACTAGATTGTGTGTATTGATGAATTCCTCTAGTATGTCTCCCTGTGCGTCGGAGTGCAGACCTCCCCACAGTGTGCTATGACAATTAAAATCTCCTACAAGAATTAAGTTATTGTTTGAGTTTATGAGTTTATTGTAATCTCTTAACGTTAGTTGATTATGGGCTGTTCCCGGTGGGCTATAAACATTGATGATATCAATAGGCATTTTATAGTTTTGTATAGTAAGTCCTAGGACTTCTAAGTTTTTATTAATAGAATCATATTTAATTTCGGTATGCGGTATGGTATTTTTAATTAAGGTGGCTATTCCACCTCTGGTACTATTTTCTCTATTTTTATAATAACTTGTATATCCTGGAATTTTAAATACTTTAGGGTTTTTTATTTATCTTTAGTGCCGATTCCTAGCCAAGTTTCTTGCAGGCAAATTACATCTGCCTTGATGTTGCTAGTGCTAATGAGATGAATGAGTTCGGCACCATGTCCCATTGAAT
This sequence comes from Gigantopelta aegis, assembly GCF_016097555.1. Lineage (NCBI taxonomy): Eukaryota > Metazoa > Mollusca > Gastropoda > Neomphalida > Peltospiridae > Gigantopelta > Gigantopelta aegis. Next base: position 47,073,678 of record NC_054702.1, read on the forward strand.
GGAGGCCTTTAGCGTTCCACTGGAGAACGCTAAGGCCCTTATTCCCTATGTTTGAATTATTAGCGGGGGCGTATGGAGACTTGTCTCCCATGACGCTGGCCCGATGTTTTTTTACGTGTTTAGTTATTTTTAGATTTAATTAGGTTAATTTTTGGGGGTAATTAGGCTAGCTTTAAATGTTGATATCTCCTGTACTAGAGTTTGAATGATGGATTTGAGTTCACTAACTTCTGACGGTGAGTTGGTTTTTAATTTTTCTGCATAGGATCAGTTTTGATTAACTGTAGGAACTGACTTAACGCTAAAAGTTTTTTGGTTGCCTGGTTTATTTGTTTGTTCGCTAGTTCTGTTTAATTTGCGAAGCGCCTTCTGGTAGTGGTGGCATCTGGTGTCGTGAGCCATGTGCCGGCTAAGGCAGTTAGGGCATTGCACAGGTCTGGTACAGGGTGAGTTGCGTGATGATCTTTCATGTTTCTGTCCACACCTATGACAGGTAGGAAGTTCTCTGTGATGGCGGCACTTAGTCGCACTATGTCCCCACTGCTGACAGTGGAAACATTTACTGGGCTTACGTTCATAGGGCGTGATCTGGTAATGGCGCCCTTGAACGCATATGCGCTGGTCAGTATTGCTGATTGAAGCAGCTATTAAGACATACCCATTTGACCAAGAGGTCGCCTCCCTCAGGTTCAAGTGTGGGTTATCCCTTCTGAGCGTGTTCATTGTGGTCGCTTCTGCTGGGAGGGGATTTAGTTTCATAATCCACTTGGTGCTGAGAGGGGGTGGGGTGTTTCCAGTTGTTGTGGCGGGGGCTGGGGGTTCCCTGTTAATTTGAGGTTGGGATTGTCTGAGTCCCCCAGCTTTAACCGGAATTTCCTTGTAGAAAGGCCCTGGAGTTTGGGGACCTGGCTGTGAACCGGTTTTGGGCGCCTCGCTTGGTCCTACATTTTTTAGTTTTTTTAGTTGGCTGTTCAACATTTAGATTTTTTACGAAATCCCAACATTGCAGCTTTTAAAAGCTTATTATCTGGTGAAGTGCCAGATCTATGTTTACGTCTCGGCACGTGGCCGAATGTTAAGTTGGCTGAGTCTAAAAATAGCTTGTTCAGCGTGTCGACTGTTTGATTTACGCGTGTTAGGATACTGATAGATTCATCATCGAGAATTATCGATAGTGATTGAAGTCAGTTTGTATTGATATCGCTAATAAATTCTTCACTTTTATTGGCGTTCCATTTACGGATATTAATTGACTCCAGCTTGTCATTTACACATTGGTTATGTTTAGTTTGTATGTCATGGTCCGTCTGAATCTTACAGGTAAGTACAACTGCACATTGGATATCCGAAAAGAGTGGGTCAAAATTACACACTTCAAAGTCAATGACAGATTTAAAGATGTGGTGAGTACCAATAACATAATCAATCAAACTACAATCTTTACTGGTGACTGCGCCTATATTTTTATCTGTTCCGCGTCTGCCATTGAGGATATATATATATTATTATGTTTGCACAAATCAAGAAGTTTGAGACCATGGCTGTTAACCTTACCCTTATCCTGGTTTGCTCTGTCCCTGGGTACATTCAAAGTATCAAGCTTTGCTATATCATTTTAAAAGGTTTCCATGTCAACGTTATCAATATATATAGTATTATGTTCATCAAGTGTAGTGTAATCGGGCAAACATCTAGTTCTTGCATTAAAATCACCTATTAGGAACAGAGGTTTTCCTGGTTCTGTCATTTTGGAAATTTAATTTTCAATAATATCAAAAGTATCAACTTTTAAGTATGGTGAGCCGATTGGGGGAATATACACAACACCAGCAGTTACGCTATTACCTATACACTCTTTGTCTAAAATACTAAACCAAGAAATATACTGTGAGTTATTTTTTATATTTTTTTTAACTAGGTTGGTCAGTTCATTTCTTACACCAATAACAATACCACCAGATGATCTTTTATCTTTTCTATTATTGAAATGTAGAGTGTAACCTGGGATTAACTGTGATAAGCGATCACTTTCATCTGTTTTACTTTCAGTAAAGCATAGAATATCATATTGTGAGACAAAATTTAAAAAGTCAGGTATAACCAATTTGTTTCTTAGGCCACAGACATTTAAACTGAGTATTTTAAAGTAAATACAGTTGTGATTCATATTGATAAAGTCTATGTTATCAGTGGTTTGGGAATTATATACAATGTAAGATGAAGCCTGGCTGTTTACAAAATAACTAAGGTTAGGTGCATGGGTATCACTGGTAGGTTCAATAGCAAAACAGTGTGTGTGTGTGGGGGGGGGGGGGGGGGGGGGGGGTACATGGCTATTTACAACATATGTATGCTTTGCTTTAGGGGGGTGTACCTCACTGATCACAGTACTGGGCTGTGTATATTCACTTGTATTACTATGGTGGGTCTCACAATTTATTTGTCTATTTACATTGTACATATAGGTGGATGCGGGTGCTAGTACATCACTGGTCTCAACACGTTCACTTGTGCTACAATTTGGGGTCATATTTGTTACATTCTTATCCACAATATGTCCACTTGTAGTACAATGGGGGTTCATATATGATATTTTGTTGTTTACATCATACATATTGTCGCGTGGCCTCTCATCGAGTAGTTCACTGACAAAATTATTAGGGTTCGTTTGCTCGAGTCATCGGCTTTATAAAAACTAATATGGAAATAAACATGTAATTCAATGCGTTTTAAAATTTATACATTTATTTTTCTTTCTTTAGAAACAACTAATTATTAGTTGTCTCTAACCAGTAATTAACACTAATGGCATGTACAACTGCATACATAAAAAAGTTCCTCCAGAATTCCTCCCTGGAGAGGGTTCCTCCATGGAGAGAGCGTTCCTCCAAGTTTCCTCCATGGAGAGAGTTCCTCCACGTTTCCTCCATGAAGAAAAGCGTCAACAAACACTGGCGGAACACGTCAAACTAAATATTTCTGCAGTGACTAAACTTCCAAATCATCACCAGCTACATTACTAAACACCAAGTTTGGAGGCTGGTGGCCCTCCAGTGGTGATTTCTACAGTGGAGAGTGTTCCTCCACTTTTACTACAGAATACCTCCCTGGAGAGAGTACATTTCTCCAGCTAACAACTGGCGATCTCCGCCAGACCAAAACTGTAATAAAATGCCATTACCCGTATTTACTCAAATACTGCACTAATACATATAAATAAAAGTAAACATTTTTATTTATTTAAAACTAACCATATATTTCTTTCCGGCAACCCGACTCATCTTAAAAAGAACAAAACGACTAGCGCGTTCAAAATCTAGGTCTCACTACACAGATGCCATCTGCCATTGAAACCCATGTTAAATTGCCCAACTTCAAACGAAGATTGCCAATAGAACGGCTTCTCGTTGGCACTAACAACATACACCATTGCGAACATACATTATATAAGCATTTATTTTCACTCCAAAATTGAGAACATTTCCGTCTCAGTGTTTTGCTATACGACCGCATCTGGCTGTAGTACCGGTCCGAACAGGTGGTTCATTAACCGATTCACTCCGGCTGTCACTTGCGCTATATACCCATGTCCCAAAAGGTCGATGTACAATATTACAAAATAACATAGGCAAAATACAGCCAGAAGGCTTACCATTAAACATACATATTGTTTTAATTCTTCACCATTTCCTAGAAGTGAATATGTGAATAATAACGTGTCACAATTAGGAACTATAGTGGACCGTCATCAATCAACTCTCACCCGGAAGTGATCTGTGTAGTGAGACCCTAGTGAAGAATTCCCCGTTCAAATCTATGTTTTTAGCTCATATCCGTACAAACGTTAAGTAATGACGTCATGAAAATGACGTCAGGGAAGTGACGTCATTATTATGACGCTGACTGGAATGCTGTGTTTGTAAACATTGCATGGCTTTTAACCATGTGTTATGACGACTTTATTTACAAAGTAAATCTAATCAGATTATTGATAAAACACTAAAACAACGTGGACATGTATGCACAATTTATGCGGCTGTTACAATAACAGTGGGTTTAGATACATCATAAGTCATATGTTCACTCTTAGTACAGTGGACTATTTTTTTTTCTTAAGTACGGGAGATTAAAAATGATACGTCAACAGAGAACATTATGGTGTAGGTTTGATTGGTGTACTCAACCATGCTAATTAAACTTAAAATTTGGGGTATTTTGAGGGGCAGCCCCTCAGATTGGTACAGGAGATGACACTTAAAAATGGCCGTTTGGGGATCCCACAGCCCACACCTACATAATCTGGCCTGAGACCTTTTGTACTCGCAATGCTAATATAATAAAACCTTTCTGGGCTCCCGGACTATTTATTACACACTGTGTGTTATTATGAGTGTTCTGGTCCACAAATGTGGGCGTGGGTTCAAATCCAACTGCTGACAAAAGTGTATGGCTGCTATGATATCTGGTTGGTTTGAAGTGAATTAATAGAACTTAGACTATCAGAGAAAATTACGTTTTTAGTGTATTTATTATTTTCAATCCATACGAGACTATGTTGGATGGCTGTTAGTTCTGCTGTATAGACTGATACATTATCTGGTAGACGCGCATATTTCACAACTTTAGAGTGTCTGGATGATTTTTCTTCCGCAACTGCAAATCCAACCCTGCCATTATCGGGGTTTTTTTAGATCCATCCGTGTAGATATGGATGTGGTCTGGGTAGTTATCTTTAGCGGCGGCTTCGAACAGAATTTTCTTAAAGGATGGGAACCGGCCTCAGTGACGCAGTGGTTAAGCCATCTGATTACAGGCTGGAAGATACAGGGTTCGCAGCCCGGTACCGGCTCCAACCCAGAGTGAGTTCTTAAGGGCTCAATGGGTAGGTGTAAGGCTACTACACCCTCTTCTCTCTCACTAACCACTAACCAACTAACAACTAACCCACTGTAGGTGTCCAGGACAGCGTGCTTGAACCATAATTGGACATAAGCACAAAAATAAGTTGAAATGAATGAATAAAGGGTGGGAAGGTTTTTTTATCTGTTACTTGTTTAATTAGGAAGGGGGTGTGACAATCGATAGGTGATATGGTGCATTGCCACGGGTGTGTTTTCTGTACCTGTTTCTATATCTATTTTTTTAGCTTGAGTTGCAAAAGAATCGTTAAGTTTAAGATTAATTCTGTGGGTTTGCCCCGGTCGGTTTTCTATAGGCATAAGATCCTGTACTGGATGGTTAATTTTAAGTGAGTGAATTTTTAGATATTTAAGTAGCTGGAGTTTAAGACGATATTCTAGTGGTATGATATTGAATTCTATTTCTAAGCTTTTACCAATGGCTTTATTTGGTACTCTAGCTATTATTCTTAGTGCTTTATTTTGGATTATATCTAGTTTTTGTAACAGCTTTGGGGAGGCACAGCTGTAGGCTTGGGCTCCATAGTCTATCCCCAGCTGGTACCTGAGATGGCTGTCAGTAGGTTAAGAGTATTTTTAGAACTTTTGATAATATTATTGATATGGGCTCTGAATGTTAGTTGATCATCGAAGGTTACTCCTAACAAAATTAATTCTGTGACTCGTGGTATGATGATATCACCTGATTTAAGTTGAAATTTAGCTGGTTTGGTTTTAGTCTTGTTAAAGAGCATATAGACAGTTTTAGTTGCCTGAAAGCTTAAGAAAATGCCCCTCAGATTTAACCCTTAGGAATATATTATACACAAAAATAGAAATACACTGTCCAGATTTTACCAATCTAACTGACTTGGAAATTTTGTTTTCCCCTAGACTGCCCAGATCACATATCACCAATAGTTGGGCAGGCATGTTACGAAATGTTTTTACACAGACAAACAGAACTTTACAGATCCTCGACCTCAGTATAAGCAGTGTATAGTTTTATTAATTCATAGGCGTCGGAAACGGGGGTGGGGTGGGTGGGGTGGGGGTGGAGGGGCATTCCCCCCTAGCTCTGAAACTGTGGGGGCACAATATGCTTTGTCCCCCCCCCCCCCCCCCCCCCCAGTTTAAAAGCGATAGTAGTAATCATTTGAATGAATATTTTTATTTTTACACCGACCAATTTTCTGGAAATTTCAGAAGAATGTAGCTTATAATTCATCATATTATTAGGCCATTGTTTTAGTACGACGGGACTTGGTCATGGTATTTTGCAATTTAATTAAAATTAGCTCCACTATTACATGTGGATCTAACAGCAGCCCGTTGGAGATCATGTCCAGTTGACCTTTCATTCGACCAATCAAAACCTTACTTGCAAAATCATGCCAGTGATTTAAAAAGAATTTGAAAACATTCGGGATTATGCCGAGGGTATACGAAATGATTCGGGTGAATTACGAAGTATGCCGGAAACTAATTTCAATATAAAATTTTATATAAAATTCGTTTCAAGACGGAAAAACAAACCGTGATGGTATAGCCATAAAATCTGTTTATACTAGTATACAATCCAGAGTTTATTACTGCACTTCCCCACTGTTTTTTTAATGCTGAAATAGACCAACAAGTTCGCCTATTACATAAATAGTCTCGCCCGATATTTTTAGAATTTGTATGCTCCCGAATAACGCTATAAACGGCGAAGTGTAATTGGTCGATATTTGAATTGTTATTTATAGATGAAATGTCACCTGGACATGGGAGTCCACGCAATGCTGTTAGATCTATCAGGGTAGACCCAGTAGAGCTAATTTTAATCAGATTGGGTATTTTGTAACACTGTGAATTTAAATTTTGAGACATGGGTGTACAGCGGACCAGGTTCTTGCACCACTGGCATGGATAGCCAGATGTGGACATCTAGATGGAAATCTTCCCAACGAGAACGCTTTCTGTTAGCAATCTTGACCTGAAGCTGGGTAATTTAACGTGGAAAGGCAGTGGCAGATGGTATTTGTGTAGTGAGACCTAATCTTGTACGACTTCTAACGTCCCACAGGGATAAGTACTGGGCAGCATAAGCTGAGTGATTCTTTAGAGCAGTCGTGAGATTGTCAAAACATCCTTTGGACTCTCCTTGTGCACAGGTACGACATTGGATATACTACTGCTTTTGACATACAGAGACAATATTTTGGAACTGTTGCTTTAAATTGCACAATATCAACTTGAATTACTTCACTTTGAGGCTTGGCCTAATAATTGGTAAGTAATTTTAAAGTATGTCGGTGACTTGGTGTTTGTCTTGTGCATATTAACCCACAACTAACTTTACCCGTAATTGGTGTTATCCCTACAAATATTCCAAACAGAAGAAAAGCAAACACAACACCACCACTCTAACCCCAAAACAACAACACGCACATATACACACTCCTGAGCACACTCTAAATTGCTTTATAACATGTTATTGGATTTTCTTTTAATTTCAAATATCAATTCGCATTTAATAAGTGCCCCTCCCCCCCCCCCCCCCCCCCCAGTTGCTGCCATCTTCCGACGCCTATGTTTAAATAGTTATTAAACCATCTAAATTATATACATTATGTGCCATTATTCACTTAAAGTCCATTCGTGACTGTGTATATCTTCTTACTTAAATATTCTTATTTATGTTTTTACTAACTTTTTACTAATTGCTATTTTCAAAATTCTGCCCATTTTCAACACTACTCCCCCCACACACACACACAGATCCCGAATCCGGCCACCGATCTTATCGGAGGTCAGACTCGGGATGGGCGTGTTCGAAACCCTAGTGGTATATGGGCACGTTAAACTAGTTATCATCATCATCATCATCAATTATCTTTGTCTTTTATGTGTCACAATAACTTTTGCCTTTTAATATACAATAAATTGATTCGTGAAATGGACGAATCGCGGAATATGCCGAGAGGCTCCGATAATTTTTTTAAACTTCTTTCGGAACTGCTCGGTTGTTGAAATGTTCCGAATGACAAAGACTTTTCAGAAACAACTGAGGCTACCGAGACTTTTGGTTGTACCAGTTTTCGTAGATGGTTCTAAGTAAACGACAGAAAGCCGAGAAACAAGACTAGTGTTTGTTTATAATTTATTCATCATTGTTTTAAAACTAAATTGATAACAGTTCCTCCCAATCCCCCTTCAAAGGAAACTCAGGCAAGGCCTTGGGCCGTTGGGGTTGTCACCTGCATTTGCTGTCAATTTAGTTTTTCAGACCGATGATGATTTGTCAGATGACTGCAAATGCCAAATATATCCTTGAGTAACCAGTAGTCGCGCATCTAAAAACAAACAGTAAAGTAAACACGTGTAACCGAAAAGAAATATAACACATTATTTGTTTTTAATATTTACTGCTGAATTAATTTGCCAAAGACTGGTAAAGTAAGTTTTTAAATAGAACACACTTTTGGCCTTTCGTGAAAAAAATGAACAGGGACGGGCGGGTGCGACGATTTACCCAATACTTGGCCAATACCACTACTAACTATTATATCATCACGCAAGAACCCCTAAACCTGGATATTAGTTACACGTGTTGTTTGCGGCGAATTGTTACTGTATAACCCAGGCTCCGTATTCATAAACGTACTTAATCAATGTATGATACCTAAATACGTACTTAAAGTACATAAATAAGTATTATACCTAAATACGTACTTAAAGTACATAAATAAGTATTAAGTACGTTTATGAATACGGAGCCAGAAGCAAACAATGTTTGGTCTTAATTGGTGAAACAACAAATTGAGGCCTTTCCACTTTGGGCCTAAGTAAATAATTTATGAAAAAATATCTTTAAAAAATATTTTTGAAACTTGCCAGCTCAAAAACTGCATCTAATAAACTGGTAATGTAAATATATAATATCTAATGACTAAAGGTCTTGTACCTGATTTGGCAGACACTTCAAAAATGTATTTTTATTTTTCTCACACCTGTTGTAATTGTTTGGGGGGTTTTGGGTTTTTAAAAAATGTTTTCTGATCACAGTAATGTGATAAAAATTGCCCATATCATCAAGATTAGAATTATATATATTTTTTTTTATACTTAACTTTTTTTTATTTTATAAAAATTATTCGTATTATAGAAGGGTGAATGAAGGGAGGTAAGTCAACGTACTGGAGTCTGCGGTGTATATAATTCGCCACAAACAACACGTGTAACTAATTGGGTAAGTATGGGGTAGTATTGGGTAAATCATCGCACCGCTTACGGGCTACCCTATAATCCGGTCTACAATGTATTTACATTTGACTTGTTTTTAAGGAATTCTCATACGATTGAACACTGACATCAAAATACTTTTGTTGAATTTAGAAAACCTTCCCAAAAGCAAAGTGCTTTGCAGATTCACTGCATATAAGAGTTTTGTCATGCAGGGTTGAAAATTAACATGAAAACAATGGTCACCAGCAGGGCCAGTTGAAGAAACATCTTACTGGCCCTTCTCAAATTCAACTAGCCCTCCAATTATCATATTGAAATTTAACGTCACAGCCAAAATAAAAACTAGAATGTTCTTTGTTGATTAATAACCACGTACTCACCTTATATAGTATGTTTGCCTAAAGAGGAAACCGATGAATTGGCATGTAACTTCATAACTAATCAAGTTAAAATTCATATAAAAACTTGTTAAGTTTTAAACCCATAACAACTCGCAAATTTTTTTTAAAAAGAAATTCAGTATAAATAAAAATGTTTCTTTACAAATTACCATTAAAGGGACATTCCTGAGTTTGCTGCAATTTTTAAGATGTTATCGACTAACGGAGACTTTTTGACGACTGTAATTACATATCAAATGTATTTAGCTGCATAAAATATTAGTGGCTGTATATTAAACGTGTTTCTGATCGTTTTAATATTTGTACCAGGTTAAATTTCATTTTATTTCTTAAAACAGAGTTTTTCGTACGTACTAAATTATTTTAAGACAAAATCCAGTTTGGGCTTCTTACAAATATTAAGACGACCAGAAACACATTGAATGTACAGACACTGATATTCTAAACAAGAAAATATATTTAATATGTAAGTATAATCGTAGAAATATTTTATTAGTTGGAAACATCTTACAATGCAGCAAACTCGGGAATGTCCCTTTAAATAATATGGAGTGATTTTTAATATACTACTCAAAAGAATTTAAGGGTCAGACGATATTTTCGACATTATTTTCTGAATGTCAATTATATTAGCTAGACCATAATGTCACGCATGGTATTGTTCCATTTTGATGAAAGTGGGTCTAAGCAACCCATAAATGAATTAAAATCCACTGTCATTGACACTGTCAACTAGTTCTAATGGCGAAAACATGCTTACATTTGCACATAAATTAGGGCGAAAGCGAAAGGTCTTTTAAGTGCCCATAACTTGCTTTTTCACAAAGCGCTTCATTTGCACGCTTTGCACATGTATTCCATGTTCCCAATGCTGAATTTCCGTATAACTGAAGCTTGCGTTCGTGTACGGTGCACACTCCAAATTCGACAATGGTACGACGTCAACTGACTATCGAAGATCGAGGAAGGGCTATTGCTTGGCTTCAGGATGGCAATACGCAAAGAAATGTTGCTCTGACACTTGGTGTCAATCAGAGTGTCGTTGGCCGACTGTGGCAACGGTACCAAGCAACGAATTCTGTTCGAAATCGTCCACGTTCGGGAAGACCCCGAAGCACTACAAATAGAGAGGACCGCTACATCACCAATATGGCTCTACGTCAACGCACAACCACTGCACGCCGATTATGTGACAATCTGCGGACTGCGACTGGAACTCGAGTGTCTGATCAAACCATACTCAATCGTCTGAGAGCCAATAATCTACGCTGCCGTCGCCAGGCTGTTCGACCACCACTCCTACCACGTCACAGAATGGCCAGACGTCACTGGTGCACACTTCATCTGCGGTGGCAACGTGTTCAGTGGGGTCGAGTGATGTTCACTGATGAGTCCAGGTTTAGTCTCCAGTTCAACGACGGTCGGGTTCGTGTCTACAGACATCCTGGGGAGCGCTTCGCTGACGTTAACGTTAGACAACGTCACCGGTTCGGTGGTGGCAGCGTCATGGTGTGGGGCGGCATATCTATCCACCACAGGACCCCCCTCTATGTGGTGGATGGCAATCTGAATGGAATCCGCTATCTGAATGAGATTATCCGGCCATTGGTTCTCCCAGGCCTTCAGCAGATTGGTGGCGGGGCAGTTCTGCAGGATGACAATGCCAGACCCCACCGCGCCAGGGTGGTAACGGACTTTCTCAGACAACAAGGTATCGCCAGGATGGATTGGCCAGCATATTCGCCTGACTTGGCCCAAATACAGAACGCCTGGGACGAATTAGGCAGGAGAGTTCGGAATAACCATGCCCCTCCAGCCAACCTTCATGATCTGGGTCAACTTCTTATGGCAGAGTGGCAGGCCATTCCCCAAGAGTTCTTCAGACGTCTGATCAACAGCATGAGGCAACGATGTGTCGAGTGTATTCGCGCCAGGGGTGGATTCACACACTATTAAACGAATGTTCTAATGTGTAAAATCCATGTTTGACAACCTTCAACTTTGACAGCGTGTCATGTGACTTTCTTGTATACAGTGACGTTTATTTGTGGTTTTTTGTAAATATGGAACAATAAATTAAATTTTTGGTGTAGTTTACATCATCAATCTAATACACTCTGAAATTTATTTGGTTATAAATTTTTGACCCTTAAATTCTTTTGAGTAGTATACATGAGTGAAGATGAAATGCTTAAACAGCCAAGGTATGCAGCTTGATTTGTATTCTCTGGTGTAAAAGATAATGCAGTACAAAAAGACAAAAGGTAAAACTGCATGCTTTAGTAAACTAGTCTGGGAGTGGCAGTCCTCTTTGGTGATGCAAGAAGGATGAAATAAACTTTGGAGTGAATGCAATCTCCAATAAAGGATTTCTTGGAAGTGTCTGCCCTCCTATAGATGGAACTCACTGGAATCGTCCACTGTTTAGCCAAATGCCCATTCGACTCTTCATTGGAGAGATACGGCCCTGGTCATGTATTTACGGTTCTGTCATTCAGATTACTTTGGATGTTCCACCAATTGCCGTTAAACCTGAAGATTTAACCTATGCAGTTTGGTGATAATTTGTAAAGTCGTTTTTTAAAACTTTATTACACTGAACGTCGTCGTCGTTCCCCCCCCACACACACACACACCAACAAAAGAAAAGAAAAGAAATGTTATTTGAGATGGTATGGGTTTAAAACTTAATAAATTAATGTTTTTATATGAATTTTATCTTTATTAATTAAAAATGCCAATTCATTCATTAAAGATGCCAATTCATCGGTTCTCTTTTGACGCAGACGGACAAAAGCTTCAAAATTAATATTTTCTGCCTTAGTAAAATGTAATAATGCTTGCGTGCATATACATGTATATGTGTGTGTTTAATTTGGATATTGTAAATGCTACAGTAGTAGACCACTAACAAAATAAATATCGAAAGCAAAATAAATCTGTGCAAAAAAACTAAACAAAAAACATTTCACCACAAAATACAATGTATTGTTATCATATTACAAAACATAAAAGTGTACTTGTTGTTTCTTACAGTAATCTTTGTCAAGAAGTAGGTCTACTAGATAATTATGGAGTATCCAGTATATTGCAATAAGCCGATTATTTCCAGATTAATACATACAGTGTCTGCAATATTTTTAGAAAGACCCGACCCAAAACCACTGAGCTGAGTCTGGCGCTGTCAAAATATAGAGCATATGTTCTATCTTCTGCTGTCAGATCTGTAGTTTGTCAAATCCGGTGTGTTTTGTCACATTCGATTCAATTTCAGTGCATTTAGAAAAAAAAACCTTGGTACCATACTCGTCAGAACTTAAAATCAATGGTCGCCCAACGGACTACCTTTATAAATTGTTTAGTTGCCCTTAGCCAATAAAGGTCGCCACGGGCGACAACTAATTTTCAACCCTGGTCATGCATCCCTCATGAAAACTATAGCCTGGTTTAGGGGAGTAGCTGAAGAATGTCAACATTAGACTACAACATGAATTTAATCTCTTCACAACAAAAAATGGCATGGATATTAACATTTGTTGGTTGATTTTGACAATAAAGTGAACAAGGTACAACATATTATTTCATCAAATCGATCATACATTACAATGCGCATGTGCAGAAACCATTTCCCATTAATATATATGCCGGTTCAAGGTTACTCGAGGATACTACGTAAAACGTAACAAATAGTCGCGCACTCCATTCTACTGACATGTTCGGCAATTTCCGTCTCTGGATACTTATATTTGGTATTAGAGAAAACTGACTTTTCACTGATGCAAAAACTCTAATGAATCACTTATCAAAATGTTTTACATTTTAGACATATTCTGTCAATGGACCAGGAAGTCTTGTTTTATCATTTGTTGATAAATGTGATGTCACTGGTTCACACGTGCTCATGGGCTTTAGACTGACTAATTTAACGGTTGTTGGTTATTTTGTACCATTGCAAGAAGTAATTTTGTACCATAGTCATATTGGGTTATTAATAGCTAGCACGAGTATAGTCCGAACAGATGTAGAAAGAAAGTGTGTTCTACATCCGAAAATTGTTATGTTACCCTGTATATAGCTGGTATTCCAAAGTTGTAGCACCATGTTTCAACTGCTTCTCAACTGAAATAGTGTAACAAATTGATACACAAACCAAAAATGTATAACCTACCTTACTCACTAAATCCTGATTGAAGTACTTGCATCATTATTAACAAAATAAATCTTCCAACAGCTATCTTGAAAGCTTTCCCTGCCATTTTAAATTTGCTAACTAGAGGAAAGCAACTCGCCCTGTGCTCCCTGCACTAGGCCGAGTACTCTGACATTAGAGATCTGTAGTCCGTCCCATCCTACCAAAAAAAAAGAGCATATATATATATATATATATATATATATATATATATTTGTGGCCGCCTGTCTATGACGGCCACTCTGGTGTCCCTTCAACACATTTTACTAATGTATTATCTCTGTATGACAACCACCTGCTTAACGCAGCCAACAGCCACAATTTTGGAACCAAAATGCGAAAATTATCTTCCTGTCGAGGCCACAAAATTAAATCTAAAAAAATTCCGCAAAATTTTAGTGACAAATTCCAAGTTTAAAGCAGGTTCTCTCAACTGAAATTTTGACAATCATGTACACTTGTTTTAAGTATTGTTAGGTTAGCTTTGGTAAGTCAGCAGTCATTTAATCTTCTGACTACTGAAGGCTACAAAAGTGGTTGAATAAGAATAACTGGCAGCAATGCAGTGAAGTGAATAGCTCATACTTGTATTCAATAATTAACAGGTGTGTTACCTTTAAACCGTGAGATATAATTGGTGGTAATTATCATTAAAAGCAGTGGTTAAGAGAGTCGTCTTACCTAAAACAACTGGTGTTAAACATGTCAACTATTCACAGGGGATAACCGCATGCGGGTAACTGTTGTTACTCGCATCCAATATGGCCGAGGATGCACAGGATGAGTATTAATCAATGTGAATTTCCGTATTTCTAAGCATTACATTCACATTTTAATAGAGCGTATCAGCAGTTGGTTTAGTATGAATATATTTTGAATCGTTGCACTGAACATAAGTTGTGTAATTCAGCTGATAATGAAATCACAAAGTTAGGCATGATGAAGGTAACTTCAAAGTGATGATGTAGGTACGTAACTCTCTAGTCAGCTTCAGATGGGATGTGGGTATCCGACAAAAGGGATGTGGGTAATTGCAATGATGAGCGTAACTGTAGGATTAGAGTAACTGCTGTAGTTGTCTCTTCATAATGATCGCCATGTGCATCTAGAAACAGTAAAAAGCAAACACTTTTCTTATATTTTCCCCTTCATTTTCTTTTTCAGATTATTACATGTACTATTTGTGCATACATCCTCCGCCCGAGTTAATACTATTTTGACACATACCATCAAAATGCACACTGGGGCCATTCAAATATTATGTAATGCTCAAGTGGGTGGGTGGATGTAGGTCCAGAAACGTTATGTGGCATTAGAGGGGTTGGGTGGGTGTATTTAACAGCACTGTTTTAACTGTTTTTATTATTACTTTTTTTTTTCATAAATGCTCTGTCATGGCGACAATGTTTAACGTAGGCCTAGTTAGTTTTAGCTAGACGTATACACACAATAAGGACTATAAATCGAGTACCAATCCGTATCTGCGCTTTTCTAAATTGCAAACTAGTACGTTCAAATTACATTACTCCCATCGCTGACTTGTTTGTGAATGGGGGGGTCCAAACGGTACATAATATTTGAAGGGCGTATGGTCTAGCATTATGGAGCGTTACATAGAGAAGACTGAACAAGTTCCCGCGTGAGACCGTTTATATTACGAGTTTACTTTTGATCGTACATCACGATCGAAAGTGAGTGATGTATGATTAAAAACACACGAGTTGTAATATAGACTGTCTCACACCGGAACAAGTATAATATTTCATTTATTACACCTTATATCAATTAACAAAAATGACGTCATGTTGTGGCTACTTCATTTAGCTATTTATTAATGAAACTTTGCATTCCTATGCCACACATCTATGAATGATGTTTACACAAGCAATATTATAAACATATTCACGGCTCAACTAAATTATTAAAATATATATTTTGTTAAATTATGCTGCTAATATTAATTATATACAGCAAGTATTTTTCCGAGTTAAATATATGAATCGAAAGAACCATGTCACATGATGCCATGTGCATACTTTTCGCATAACATCTATGCGGAGTTGTACTGTGTGACACCTCTACTCATGGGGCTGGACGTAGCCCAGTGGTATAGCGCCCGCTCGATGTGCGGTCGGTCTGGGATTGATTCACGTCGGTGGGCCCATTGGTCTATTTCTCGTTTTAGCCAGTGCACCATGACTGGTATATCAAAGGCTGTGGTATGTACTACCCTGTCTGTGGGATGGTGCATATAAAAGATCACTTGCTACTAATGATAAAATGAAGCAGTTTCCTCTTTAACATAATGATAAAATATAAAAGATCCCTTACTGCTAATCAGAAAGAGTAGCCCATGAAGTGGCGACAGCAGGTTTCCTCTCTCAATATATGTGTTGTCCTTGACCATATGTCTGACACCATATAACTGTAAAAAGGTGTGTTGAGTGTGTCATTAAATAAAACATTTCCTCCTCCTTCTTCTTCTTCCTCTAATCACATGATAAGAGATTATGACCTCTCAAAAGATGTATTTTCACATGTGTAGAGACGATAAATATCACGAGTATCTCATCCACCGCGGTGTAATAAGGGGGGGTGGAGGGTGTCTAATTTTTACATAATAGCGTTACGTAATATTGAAACGGCCCCATTGTGAATAACGGTGGAGGGCGGTAGCAAATGTTGCCTTAAGTTTAATAACAAACATTGGGGCACTAAGGCAAGATGGAGGGGCACCAAGGCAAGCCTTTCCTTTAAAAGAGGGGTATGAAGGCAACTTACTTTCTATCAAGTTTCTCAGACAAAAATGATATCATTTTATGACCTTGGACTCTAGCCTATGCAGTATGTTGGATATGGATGCCTTGATATGTGTGGTTGTCATGCATTTGTACTGACTGGGCAGTAGCTCGAATGTCTTCTGGTCCGAGTCCGCAGTCACGGCCAAACTCGCACTCTGCAAGTCCACAGTTAATAACTATATTAAATGGCAAAACTAAGTTTAGTTGAAGCATTCATACCTAAAGGCGTTAGACAGCTTCGCACATTTGGCTGCTGCCGAGCTGAGCTCTAGTTTTGTTTGTTTGTTTTTTGTTGTTGTTTTGTTTTAATTCTCCCTTGCCGGGGCATTTCGATGTTCAACAACAAAATACATAACTGAATGGAAAGCGTGCGTGCGTGATTCGGTAAATATCAGTAGTATATTTTAATTTTAATTTTGGTGTAATCTGATTTAAAATTTTCGTTTGGGGTAATTGTCCTTTCATCTTTCAGAGTTTGGGTAATATGTCAGACTACTTCAAACTTGAAAGTTAATACAAGAAGACTATAAAGACATAAAGCTATATTATATTATTACAGAATAGAGTATGACAGTACCGTCGAGTCATTTCGTCTTATATTCATATTAAAGACTTGAACGGCATTCTGCATCGAATAGTTACCCTCATCCAACCGTAACAGATGCCCACATCCTCATGATGTTGACACTTTCAGTTACCAACATCACACTCAATTTTTGATGTCCGTTATCCAATTCCCAAATACACTTTTTTTTAAACGTATGCTTCAAAAAGGCATATTTTATATATTTCATGAAGTGTCTGTATATGGACATTTAAAAAATGCCCGTTAAGAATGGAAATTCACATTGATTAATACTCATCATATATAGAAAGTGTTCGACCCATCGGGTAGTTTAATTAATCTAACCACTCAGGAGTTATATATACAGTCAAACCTGTCTTAAGCGGCCACACAAGGGCGTAGAATAATGTGGCTGCTTAAGACAGGTGACCGCTGATTACAGGTTGCCACATATATAGTCTTTAAAACATTTGTTGTTGTTTCTTGTTTTACCGTCTGTACTGCTAATCAACGGATGTGTGCTTTGCAGTTGGCTATAAATCAACTTATGACAAATGGAATGTATTAAATTAACCGTTCACAACAAGTTTGTTTTCTTTTCTATTTAATTATTTAATTCCTACTTCATGCGGTGTATTGTCATAGTAAGTGAATCTACAAATTTCAAGCAGTAGCCTGCCCAGAGCCAATTAGATGCATTCCAGAGTCGTACTTTCTTAATTGATACACAGTAGAGATGTCGGGACTGAATGGGTACTAGTATTCCTGAAGGTGTGAAGATCAGTTATTTACTGCACCTTAATGCCGTTGTTAAAATATCCCTTTTAAATAACAGTAAACATTTACTGTGGCTGCTTAATACAGGTATTTGAGCGATTTGGGATCCAATTTAGGTGGCCGCTGGCCGCGTTAGACAGGTGACTGTTTATTACAGGTGCATTTACATTATAAATCGTTTGGGAGGGGAAAAAGTGACCACTTAAGGGAGGTGACTGCTGATTACAGGTGGCCGCTAGGACAGGTTTGACTGTGTGTATATATATATACATGTGTGTGTGTGTAATATATATATATATATATATATATATACACATACATATATATCATTCATTAAAGGCTTTTGTAGGAGATATTGCTGGCACTATATTTAATTTGCGATATCTCCGCAGGAGATAGCGGAGATATCGCTTCTTATAATCTTGATTGGTCAGATTTAATCGCAAGACAATGTTTTGTTACGTCAATGTGTTTGTTTCAGCGCTAAACCTACCATTAGTGACGTCATGCCACTGCCGTTCTGCTGTTGCAAATGAAAAGAATGATAATGGATGATAAAAAGAATACCCCCTCATATCTTGTGATATCATAATTTATCAGCACTCGTTGATAAAAGTATAAAATCCTCGGCAAGCCTCAGTTTTCATTTATTTTATCAACTCGTGCTGATAAATTATGATATCACAAGACACTCGGGGAGTATCCTCTATATATACATACATACACACACACACACACACATATTTACATATATAATATATATACCGTAGCCCAAGTATTTTGCTGCTAGAGAGCTAAACGGACATTTGAACAGTTATAATCACCAGGGCTTCTAGATTATGGTAGCCCCACTCCCGTGGCTAATGATATTCAATGTTGGGCTAGTAAATAACTACAACTGCCATGCCTGATGGCTAGTGATATTTTGGGGGGTGAAATGTTGCAGTTAAGTCTATTTTGTAAATGTGAATATACTGACCCCACTCCAACCCTTAATGGTAGTGTTTTTGAGCTCTTTCTCCCTCTTTAGGTGACATATCTGATTATTACTATTATTTAGTAAAATTGTATTAACTTAAAGTAAAGTAGGGCTAGTGAATTTGTAATCTTGGCTAGTAATTGTTTTTTTAATTACTGATCCCATGGCTAGTGGATTTAATTTTTTTTCTAGAAGCCCTGATCATTCCGCATGCCTTCAGAAAAAATAAAAACACAGGATGTTTGTCTTTGTAGACTTCTTGATTTTACCTTCACCCCACAAGCATTTTGTTTCACATGTAAATACAGGTATCTATAGGATTAAAGCTAGCTTAGTTGATGTTTTAAAACATACCTGTATATTACATTATATTTTTGATTCATGATTGACAGACAGATTTATGCAAATGTTCTTTGTGTTCAAATGATATACAACTAAGTGGGGGTAATATAGTAGTCTTTTCTTCTTCTTTTTTATCGACCCCAGGGCCAATGTACCACACATGCATGGATCATCCTTTTTCAATAAGATAAATGTTTGTTATATTTTCAGAGAGATGTTTTTATTTCATCATTTTCAGTCTTGTTAATTGTTTCCAATTAACGAATAATGGCTTCAGGGCAGTGTTACGGATGTGGTGCATCATTTGGCTTGTTTAAGAAGGAGGTAATTAGTTTGATACATGTATATGTATTGTAGCAGAGTTGATTTTGTGTGTGTGTGTGTGTGTGTGTGTGCAGTAGCATAGTGTGGCTTGCCAGTGCCCAGGGCAAGGCAAGTATTGCGCCCCATAACCAGTGGACCGTTAGCACTCAAACCTCACATGTAGGAACAACTTGGGATGGCAGTGTGTCACATACTATTACTAGGTCACTGTGACCTATTTTTCACGGTCTACTGCACATAACAGTAAATCCTTGTCCGGGCTATATCTTGCATACAGATGCATACAGGACCATCAAACCTCACAGGTAGGAACAACTTAGGATGGTCATTGGTCCAAAAGAAACTGTTCATCCATCCCATTGCAAAAATGTCACATAATTAGAATAGAATCATATCTGTAACATATTCATTAATATAGATATGGTATTCCATCAAACTCCTGATGGGCGTATCATGTACCTCACCGGTACTATTGTTGTAAAGGGGGGAGGGGTGGCAGGCTAATTGTTGCCCAAATTAAGCAAAAATGTCTGAATACGGATAACATTAATTTTATTCATAGTAGCATTACTGCCATGCAGACAGCTATATATGGTTGCAAACAAAGAACTATGAATGTTTATGTGGATTACAACCAATGTTGTGTGTAGAATGATGGAAATACATGTGCATGGCGAAAAGGTTTCAGACCCGCTAATTTTGCCCGAATATCTATTGGTTTTACTCCAATTTGAACATTTGCTCCAGCACAGGGTGGGATTTTGTATAACCGCCACCCTTCGTTGGCTTATGAATGGTAGGGGTGGTTCATTTGAACATATTTAGCTTAAGTTTCATTATTGGGAATTTACCTGTATGTCACTAATGTATACTAATCAAAAGAATTTAAGGGTATGACAATGTTTTCAGCATTATTTTCTGAATGTTCATTATGTTAGCTCGAGTCAAATACATGTGAAGTCACAAATTTGTCACGCAGTAGCCAAGGATCTGAGTCTTGTTGATAAATCAAAATAAAACTACATTTATTTAAGTTGTCCTGAAAAAGTGCTTGAATATCATGGTTAAAAACTATTAAATGCAATAAAAGTTTCAATTTTAAAAATTATTTACCAACATTTTATGAAAATATGGAACAGTCGGAAACACTCGATGTGGTAAATATGAATTACTGATTACAGCCAAAATGTCCAGAATTAGGTGTGTGAGTAGAATTTACAACAGATAATTAGCACTCATAACAATGTATTGTTTTATTTTTTTAAATATGAACTAAAAACGTTATGTCACAAACCAAACTCTCATGTTTGATGGCCAATAGAATGACTAATAAGTCCAAATGGGGACATGTTTTGATAAGAAAATGACAATAAAATCGGTTAACAAATATTAAGTATACCATTACATAATATTGGAGCTGAAACAATGTCGCACCTACGTGATCGTCCTTCATACACAATCTACCTTGTAATATTCCATGAATTTTACTAATCTTTTGTTGGGTTATAATAAAAATAGACCATTAATCCTGGCCAGGAACACCGGCCCCCTCCAAGCTTTATCATTGCATTTCTATGCCATATGGATAAGTAAAATAAAACCCAATTATCAGTCGTTTTGAAAAACAAAGGTGAGTGTAAAACTGCACACCTCAAAATGCTTAGGTGAGTGAAAAATCGCACTCATCAAAATGCAAAGGTGAATGAAAACCAAGCATTATTAATTTATGAAGACTCAGAAGTAATTGGTATACATGTAAATGCAGAGACATATGTTGCATAAATTAATCAATAAACCAATAATGTTTACTTCTAATTTTATGTTGTTTGGTTCATTAGTGTAGTCTGATTTCATTTCTTTCTTTTTTTAAACACAGTATAAAATTACACGATTGCCATTTTCGGGACCTCACGTAAGCTTTGTAGGCTAACAGTTATGAACCAATCAAGACAATTTTACCGATTTCGCTGACTTGCATAACTATAGTTCATTTATGTAGGCTACAGAAGCCACTATTTAATTCAATCCTTTTTCTCTTTTTGTCATAACTATATGAACAGTATAAATGAGTTATCCTTACCAGACGTTGTGATCTGTGACCTTACAAAAGTGGACTGTTTCTAATTAACAAATTAAATAGGCAAAGAAGTTTGATGGGATTGGTACCTCTTCGAAGATGTCTGTTAAACCTGTGTTTTCCAATTTGTATAGCAAAGGTAAGTACCAGTCATATATTAAAATCTTGCATAGATGCTACCGTTCTCGTAACATTTTTTCCTGGAATTAAACGGATCTTTTTATCAGCTACTTACGGTAAATAGTCGCAATCAATATACAAAATTATTTTACATGCACTGTTTAAGTGTAACGTGCGTTATTTTTCACACTCGCCAGATTGAACTTACGTGCGCTGAACAATCGCAATCGCACCCGCACACCTTAAAAGGCAAGGTCTGAATTATATTAAAATCAAATTTAAAAAGAAATATATTGACATTTTTGTAATGTAGATATGCACGAACACTTAGATAATATAATTAAGTTTTAAATTATTTAATTGTTATATGTTTTATGTGCATATCTTTTTTCTTGTTGAACACTAACCTGTATCACAGTATGTGAATGAAATAAAATTAATTTTAATCAAACATATTTTCTCCCCCCCCAACCCGTTTTATTCATTCCTTTCAGTTGTTTCCTGCTTAATTACTTAAACACTTGTAAACAAAATGGGTATTTTAATAAGATTTTATTTCATTTTTGTTCAGTTAAGATATATATCTGGGCTGCATTCAGCCAGACCGAGCAGAAAAATGTCTGCTAGACTGGTTTATGTGCTTGACGTTAAACCAAATGGCCACGTTGGGAACCAATCAAATAGATTGCAAATGTTAGCGAAATGTTCACTGGCTGAACTTAGGGCTGATCAACAGCATGAGACAAACGATGTGTCAAATATATTTGTGCCATGGGTGGATTCATGCACTATTAAACAAATGTGTTAATGTGTAAACTACATGTTTGACCCCCTCCAAGTTTGACAGCATATCACATGACTCATTTGTATACAGGAACGTTTATTTATGGTTTTCTGTAAATATGGAACAAATAAAATTTTGGATTTAGTTTACATCATCAATCTAATTCACTCTGAAACTGATTTAGTTATTAATTTTTGACCCTTAAATTCTTTTGATTAGTATTGTAATAAAATTATGTGTGAATAGGGTTCAGACTTGATATTTATGAACCGTTCTTTATCTGTTTATCTGCACTCTGATGGTTTTGCGTAGTATTGTTATTGTAGTGAATTGTGTTTTGAAAAGTGGGCATGTGTGACTATATGGCTTGTATTATTGATTAAATCGAACCAATATTGACTTTCCTCTGACCGATGATATATGCAAATGACAGTTTGTTGTTAAACAAACCAATGTTCCTTTCATCCTATGAAAACCTGGCTGTCTAAGAGAAGCTTCCTTGACCCACTGAGGAACAAAATCATGAATTTGTTCATTATGACTCTCCAGGAAGATGGGTGTTGTGCACACCATGAGTCTGGTAGTTGAATGGGGTCAATATTTTATTTGGGTGATTGTGTAGGCCTATCAGCCTCTTGTTTCTTTTCTCTTTTTTTTAGCATGGATGCAAAAACTGTGGATTTGCATTTTGTACTAAGTGTTTAACGAAGACCGTGGCTATTCCCAAATGTGACAACACCAAACACCATGTGTGCATCAAGTGTTACGATATAATCACTGGGTTAGTTTACATATAGTTTATTTTACAGGCCTCTGAAAATTGCGAGAGCGATAGTTTTGTTCGTGCATCACTCGCATACATATAGTTTGCGAAACCCATTTTTCGTTTGTGCATTGAATTTATGACATCATTTATCGGTATATAGTCATGGCGGGTTACGTAAAACTGAAATTGGTTACCTGAATTGTTTTTGGTGTAACCCTTATATTTCATTGGGTTGAAAATATCACATTGACTAGTTCTCCATACTATAGAATTAAAAATAAGTGCTTGGCTCAGTCATCAACATTAATTACACACTATGTTTACAGATATGTACATTGTAGTTGGATTTTCTAAGCATTTTTCCTTTTTACTTATTAAAAAACACCTCGATATTTTTAAGATCTGGAAAAAAAACATTGTGTGTTCCAAAATTTGCTAAAAAAAAACTATTTAGGGTAGTTTTCATTTTTGTTTCTATTATAAATTATATAACAAAAAATTAACCTCAAATTTGTTTGTACTCTTCACCTAATTATTAATTTAAAAAATAATACATTAAAATAAAATTACCAAAACACAATTTATTTAGGCATGATATTTCAGATTCTGTTTACAGATATAATTGTTAAAATTCTACACTGAAGATTAAAATAGTCTTGTCATCTGTAAGGGACTGCTTAGTTAACAAGATGTTGCTATTCTAAACACAACATGCTTACATATAACTGTCCTCTAGTGATTCATATTTGGGAAGATTTTTTAATGGATGCTTGTCTGGTTCATTGCAGAAAAGTTGACTCATCGGACAAGAAAGAGAGATATTCTCCACCTGCAGCATATTTAAAGTATGTGTCAAAATTATCATGCCAGTTTGTTACTCTGTCATATGTACCCCTTAGTTGGGATGGTGATACAAAAGTGTGTCTTTTTATCAATTGCCAATAAAGATGTTATATTTTGTTGGGTACCCAGCCATGTTGGCATTAAGGGTAAAGAAAAGACAGATGTTGCTGCCAAGTCTGCTTTGAACTTGCCCTGTGTCCATGTTAGTGTCCCCTACAGTGATTTTAAATTTCATATTAACCACTGATGATTGGCAAGATGATTGGGACGGTGCGGTTGCGAATAAGTTTTATTCTGTCACAGCAGTCCTAGGAGAGTGGCAGTCATCCTACAGGCGGTGCAGGAAGGATGAAGTAGTCTTATGCCATGCCCGCATAGGCCATACATATTTGACGCATTCATTTAATTTAAAGAAGGACCCTCCTCAGTGTGAACACTGTCGGTGTACACTGACTGTGCGCTAAATTTTGGTGAAGTGTGATCATCTTAAGCTGACAAGAAATTATATATTTGGAAACAGAAATGTTTTGGAATCGTTTAAGTTACATCCAGAATTAATTGTAAAGTTTTTAAAACACTTTGACTTCTATACAAAGTTTTAAAATATACTTTCCTTGATTTTATTTATTATATTATACTTTTTCCTCACAGCTCCTTACACTGTGGTTTTACATGAATATATATAAATAATATTTCCATATACTTACCATTTGTGACACCCAATAGCCGATATGTATTTTTGTGCTGGGGTGTCGTTAAACAAACATTCATTCATTCTGTCAGATGTATAAAAATGTGTGCACAACTAGTAGAGCATGCACTTTTCCTAGGTGCACTGGGTTGTAGGAAAGATTGCCTACCCTCCTCATTCCACTTCAGTAAGCTTGTTTAATTACTGTTCAAATTCCCAACTGTGAGTGGGATATATGAATGGTCAAGCTGATACACAACTGTTTTTATTGATACTAATCCACCAGAGGCATTCAGGAACATCCATTAAAAGTAATTAAAGTTACATATTTAAATAGTTTATTCAAAGCTGTTTTAAATGGTGGTATATTTCTAGATGCATACAATATTGGTATGATTATTTCAATTAATAAAAAAAGGCAGCATCACAGATCTAAACAATTATATAGGTATTTCATTTTGCTTTACTTTTTGTTTCGCCATTACTAAGTAATTAAGCAAGATATAGGTACTTACCTGTATTAGGGTGTATACTACCAAATCAAATCCCATAGACGACAATAGTAACATATGTGGCTATAACGCCTTCCTGCAGAGTATCAATCGACATAAATACTACCACCCCATGCCCTTAAAGTGAATCAGAAAAAATTGGGGGTCAGGCTGGTCATTTCTGAGATAATGGGTATGACTACCCTAGTTCAGCACAAAATTTGAGTATTTTTTTTAACCAGTTATTATGTCCATCATGAAATAAGTTTATTTGTCACATGCTAAAGCTTGTGTCAAGTGAAAATTATTTCACTCCGGACATGTATAAATTGAATAATAATTGGTAATACTAATACGTTTATTATCCTCTATATATTCTCCACAATTATCATTGACCCATTTTAAATAGCTACCTGTCAGATACATTAACCTTAAAGGTGTTATATCATAGTTACACATTCAGCTACATGTATATGCCTATAAAAATTTACAACCAAATAATTCCATTTACTAGTAGAATATTTTTATTTTAGGGGGGAACTGTAAGAGTGTGTCACACACATTAACTAGTGACACCACTGTTTTATGTGTGCATATTCAACACACTAAGTTTTTTCCATAATTCTTTGTAGGCAACAAACAAAGAAATGAAGATGGTGACCATGCATGCTATATTTAGCCATAAATTATTCAGGAAACCCCTCTTGTCATCCAGTAAAAGACTTAAAAATTATTATTCTTGAGTTAATTATGGAAAGATTATGCATGGGATCAGTTAATTTATAGTTATTTATTACAAATAAATGTAAAAGTAACAAAATATTGTTGTTTCAACTTTGACATAGGACCTTTAATATTCTTGCAGATGATTTAAATTAGTTTTACTATTTTAAACAGCAGGTTACTTTCAGATACTGTCCTTAGTGATTTCTTGATAATACAGGTCTTACCATATATTTGTATTAATATACTGACAAAATGTAACAGAACAACTTGTCAGTCAACCATTTTTTTAACTAATCTGGATCTTATTACAGACGGGTTGCGGCACTGGAAGAACGTAAGAGTGAGAAAACCCAGAGTCATGGCCATGCTTCACATAAGCATGTTCCAATCGAACTGAGAGGGCTCTCAAAAGAGGATCGTCAAATAGCAGAGAGATTGAGCAAGCTGAAAGAGAAACCCCAAAATGGTGAATTGATTTAAGTCCTGTACAACAAGCATTATACCTGATATATTTCTTACATGTACTGTTTTTCATGTTTTAGAGGTTTAATAACATGAAAAATATCAATTTTGTCACCGGTTTCCATAAATCGAGCATGTCCAATAAAAGATTTGGAATGGTGTGCTCCCACAAGTCACTGTTAGTGCTATACCAAAAAGTTGGATATTGGAGATACATGTAAACCTCTGATTTAGTAACTTACTAGAAATATTGGTGTATTAGATTACCTATAGATTTATACTAGGGAAAGTGTTTTTATGTTCAGTCTTGTATTTACAAGAGGTAACCAGCATTTTTCTATAGTAATCTCTGTATGTTTGTATTGTTATATGATTCTAAAAATGGTCACCGTTTCTGGATTAATGAACAGAACTAATACAGCAATATGTTTTGAGTTGAAGGATGTTGAGATTTAATGACTATATGGAATTTTAATACTAAGAGGATAGTCTATTTATTTTATCATGTATTAGCTCCAAAGCCGGCCACAGATAAAGAGCTCAGTGAGAGACTTGATCGTTTGAAAGGCACTTCTTCACATCAGCCTACAGCACAGACATCACACACATCCAAAACTCAGGTGAGTTATATCATGCCACATCTCTCTATAGCACAGATATCACATGCATCCAAATCTCAGGTGGGTTATATCATGCCACATCACTCTATAGCACAGATATCACATACATCCAAAACTCAGGTGGGTTATATCATGCCACATCTATCTATAGCACAGATATCACATACATCCAAAACTCAGGTGGGTTATCTTGAATGAATGAAAATGAATGAATGAATGAATGATGTTTAATGACACCCTAGCACAAAAATACACGGCTTTTGGGTGTCACAAATGGTAAGTTATAAATATTATTTATATATATTTATGTAAAACCACGGTGTAATGCTAAGCACACACCGGCCCGACAAGACGGTCTAGTCGGTGACAACGCCAACTCGATCGTCTTGTCGGTTTGGTGTGCGCTAGTAGCCGACTAAATTGTCATCACTAATCACTTGTTTTGGGCCGATTAAAATACTGAATCAGGCGTTGGACAGTCGGTTCGGTGTGTGCTGAGAAAAGACTCGATTGTCAGCTGTATTCTTGGTCTGCGCTGCATTTCAGTCCGACACGATCGTTGGCGCTATGCTCACCAATCACTGCACACCATCTGATCATGTGATATTGATATCAGTCATGATGGCAGCCTGGTTCAATTCCGAATAGCTGCTCTGTAGTTTGTGTCAGAGTCTTATAATATTTATGCTTCTTCTTCCCTCATTAAAATATTGAAATATGAAGCAGAAGCAGCTTTCTTGCAAATCTTGCCATTTTGAACAACCCAAAAGTATTTCCACCCCAATTTTATTGAGCTTTGACAATCGCATCGACTTAGTGTGCGCTGAAAAAACGTTCTGCCAACTAGCGCCGATTTTTTCGAGTTGGCATTATTGCCGACAAGACCATCTTGTCGGGCCGGTGTTGGCTTAGCATTAGGAGCTGGGGTGGGGGAGTAAAATACAATACATAAAATCAAGGTAAGTATATTTTAAAACTTTGTATAGAAGTCAAAGTGTTTTAAAAACTTTACAATTAATTCTGGATGAGAAATGCATTTTGTGTTATTAAAAACACCAAGATGACCAAAAACACTTTGAATGAACGGAAATGGCTAATCTAAACAATAAAATATAAGTAAAGTATGATTTCAGTTATCATAAATGGCTCTAATAATACAAAATATGCCTTAGTGTTTAAAAACTAGAATATGTCCCTTTAATAGCGTCAGTGTGTCAGGAACGTTTCCTGAAGACAAACTGCAACTGGGTTAATTTTTAAATTAAAAAACCTAATTCATCAAAACTGGATTTAAGTCCTTGGCAGTTCCATTTTAAAAATGTATTAGTCATTGGGGGGGAAGTACGAGAGTTAACTTTTCCCTTGGATGTGGACACTGTTTTCTCGATGGTGAGACATTTTGAAATGCAACATCCATCTCGTCAGTCACGTCCATATCCAAAGGGTCATATGGATTGCTGATTTTTTTCAATCAACCAGAAGAACAATCCGTACTTGGTTTTTGATCGTTTCCTGTTTTAGGAAGACCACTAGGGCCTGGTGCCATAGCAGTAGTCCTACTTGGATTCTGAGAATCCAAAGACACTTGGGTCACTTTAGTAGATACATTGTCAGGGGTGCAGAAAGTACTCGCCCATTCGCCAAATGTGAGTAAAAATTATCACGGACGAGTTGAAAAATCCAACTATCAGTTCAACGGGTTATCCGTCTTTTTCTGACTGACTGTAATTTTCAGTTATTATTATTACTCTTCTGTTTTTTTAACATTAAATCCGCGACTCCACATCAGCCATGACAGAATTCCAAACTATTCAAACAGTTCAGAATGATGACAGAATAGTTCAATACACAATAATACATGTACTGCATTGCTGACATCGGAGTTCCTTGTTGATGTCAGTGCTATGTTATCATATCACCATGTGAGGTCAGTGTTTGTTAAAACGCTTTTGGTAGAGACCTTGGTTGCCGCAGCATAGGATTTCCCTGTCACGACAGGTACTTCTATCTCAACCAGTTTCCTTGCATCAGGAATAGACAAGCACTTCTCAACTTTGACCTGCTGTACGTTTTTTCCAATTTCCAGTTTGCACATTCGCGAATGTGCAAAATGATTTCCCTTACAATTTATGCACAAGGTATTATTTGTACATGTTTCGGCATGTGGATTGGCCATGGCCAAACTTTTGACATTTGAAACATCTTACGGTATTTGGTATGAAAGGCACAATAGGTATACTAAGATACCCGGCCTCGATTCAGGAAGGGTTGGTTTGTTGAAAGTTAATATTAAAGTATTCGTCAGAACTAGTGCACTATTCCGACGAATCTTTATTCTCTTTACAGAGGTCACACCCTGTGGTGACAAGTTGTCAGTTATTTCCTCTTCACTGACACCTTCCAGATCCCTTGACTGGAGTTTAAGGAGGCATGTGGCAATACTTTGATTGGAACATTACACAAGGTGGTCAACTTGAGGAGACAACGAGGGTGTTTCTCAGTCAAACTTTCTACGAGCATTGACCCGTTTTTATTTTTTTTAAATTGTCTTTGGCTCGCCAGCCAGGCCAACAAGCTCCTTCTAAATAGCAAACGGTGACAGTTTGCTCAAGGTTCCATCAACAGATGAACACATGACCAGAAACCTTGGCCAGGATTCAGAAGATACAACTCGATGTTTTGACACTGATAGATGACATGGATTCCTCCTTTCACGGTCCCATCAAAAGAGTTAGTGTTTTTATTGGCCATAATATGGTTCAGAAAATTCATCAACCATGCCCCACCCACCACAGAGTCCAACATGGGAACATGAAGCTGCGGATAACCTCCAGACAATCATGTCAGGAATACATGGTTGATATACTTGAGCATTAAGAAAACAAAATCTCCCAATTGACCCTAGCCACCACACTGAGAGCAACAAATACATATGGTACATAAAACAATGTTTGTTCTTGACTAATGAAAACAAAACAGGTTGTTTTCTCTCGAGCTTGACGTGACCAGCCAGTTTATCAGGTCGGGCCTTCCTGATCACCCATCTATTTGCACTCTGGGCCAAAGTGATGTATTGTCAGAAATCATACCCGCAGGAATTCCCCAACTCAATCACCAGGATTCCATCATCCATTTTCATGGGTCGCACCACACGGCAAACAAAGTGCCCCAGAAGGGGAGTTATACTGTATTAGCCATTCTCGTAGAGAAAGTTTCACCCTGCACCACGGTGAGGTTACAGTACTTGTAGGGGCAGGTTATCTCATGCCACATCTCTCCATCACACACATCCAACAGTCAAGTGAGTTGCTGCATGCTACATCTCTCCATAGCCCAGTGGTAAAGCGCATGCCTGATGCACGGTCGGTTTAGGATTGATCCCTGTCAGTGGACCCATTGGGCTATTTCTCGTTCCAGCCAGTGCACCAAGACATATGTCAAAGGTCGTGGTATGTGCAATCCTGTCTGTGGGACAGTGCATATAAAAGATCCCTTGCTACTAATGGAAAAATGAAGCTGGGTTCCTCTCTATGACTATCAAAATAACCATATGTTTGACATCAAATAGTTGATGATTAATAAATCAATATGCTCTAGTGGTGTCATTAAACAAAACAAACTCTCTCCATAGCACAAATATCACATACATCTCATTCAATAGAGGATAATAAACGAGTTACCAGTAATTATTATCAAATTAATCTTCTGAGTGAAATAATTTTCACTTCTCATGAGTTTTAGTGAGCTAGAAGTGAAAATTATTTTACGAGGGACATAAATTTTCTAATAACTGGAACCGAGTTTGTTATTCTATTTATTACTCCAACTATTTGGGGTTATTTAAAGCCTTTTTTTTCGATATATATATAGAATACATCGGCTACACGTCCCTGTACATAGAAACCACGTAAACTACTTTATTGTTCTGGGTATTGCTATAACTTTGTATTTTATTCATGGTTCTATATATTCTATAAAAAAAAATCTATAATGAATTGCATTAAACTACCATTTTATTAAAAGTTTAACACTGAAACCAGAAAGACGCAAACACTTTAAACTACATGACATTATTGTGTGTGCTTTGCCAAACTGTGATGACGTCATATTTAGTACCGACAAGGTGATTGGTTTTTTGGTGTCAAATTGTCCTATAGTAGTGTACGTAAAACCAATGCATGATAATTTGAAATTATAATTTTTATTTTCCCCGTTATGAGTGCCTGCTGGGGTAATAAACAGCACAGACATCACACACATCCAACAGTCAAGTCAGTTATCTCATGCTGCATTTATAAACAGCACAGACATCACACACATCCAACAGTCAAGTCAGTTATCTCATGCTGCATTTATAAACAGCACAGACATAACACATCCAACAGTCAAATCAGTTATCTCATGCTGCATTTATAAACAGCACAGACCTCACACACATCCAGCAGTCAAGTCAGTTAACTCATGCTGCATTTATAAACAGCACAGACCTCACACACATCCAGCAGTCAAGTCAGTTAACTCATGCTGCATTTATAAACAGCACAGACATCACACACATCCAACAGTCAAGTCAGTTATCTCATGCTGCATTTATAAACAGCACAGACATCACACATCCAACAGTCAAGTCAGTTATCTCATGCTGCATTTATAAACATCACACACATCCAACAGTCAAGTCAGTTAACTCGTGCTGCATTTATAAACCACAGACATCACACATCCAACAGTCAAGTCAGTTATCTCATGCTGCATTTATAAACATCACACACATCCAACAGTCAAGTCAGTTAACTCGTGCTGCATTTATAAACCACAGACATCACACATCCAACAGTCAAGTCAGTTATCTCATGCTGCATTTATAAACAGCACAGACATCACACACATCCAACAGTCAAATCAGTTATCTCATGCTGCATTTATAAACAGCACAGACATCACACATCCAACAGTCAAGTCAGTTATCTCATGCTGCATTTATAAACAGCACAGACATCACACACATCCAACAGTCAAGTCAGTTAACTCATGCTGCATTTATAAACAGCACAGACATCACACATCCAAAACTCGGGTACAGTGCAACAGGGTACAAGCTAGATTTGCAAATCAGGGATAAGTCACTTCTCCCTCAAAACAAATTAGGAAGAAGTGAGGAGAGTTAGGAAGATGTGATACAAGAACACCCGTTTTCATAAAAATAAAGGTTTTAAGAAATCATAATTATATTATAATATATGAATACTACATAATGTAAATATTCATGTTATTAATGTATCCTCTTTTTATTATAAAAGTTAATGCATATATAAATTATTAATATTAATAAATTATTTTTGGTCTACATCATATAATTATCACAAACCAGATAAACATAGTATAGTGTACTTTTCAATGATTTTTTTTTTTTTAAAGTGCCTTGTTTTAATTTGTGCATCTAATGTTACATGAATGTAATATGATAGAAGACAATGGTATCTGTCAAATGTTAGCAAGCACTCGAACTCATGAACACATCATTGTTCACAAGTTATACATTCAGGAACATTAGGATGTTTCCTGAATTCGATGTTTGTTAACCAGTTTTCTACTTCATGCTGACGGCGTTTTTTGCATGCTGCATAACAAAATGACAAAGATCTCAGTCTATTTGAATTAGCAGATTTATTTTTGAATACAGTAATGTTTTTGTTATGCAATATAACACTTTCCTTTTTAATAAAGTGTTTCATAAGGTGAACAAGGACAAAAACTGGCCAAACAGTAACAATTTAGATTTCTTTTACTGTAATAATATTTACTTGTTAAAAGTTCACTTTGATAATTTAGCGAACATGTGGTGTCATGGTGTTTTCGTGGTAAAAACCAATGATGCGACAATCTGTGAAATCGAAGTCATGGTGGATTTCACTTTTGTGTTTAAATAAGGCAAAGTTACGTGGCATGGGGCAACAATTTCACATGAATTGCCTCCTCACGTGATCACTGATACAGTACAATATAATATTTAGTGCAATCTTTGTATGTATATATTGGTTGAGGGAAAATTTTCTATTAAAAAACAAACATGTGATATAGTTATAATAACAATAGCAGCAGAGATTTAATACACATATCTGCATCCATATGACTTATTTCATGCCACATCTCTCCACAGCCTAGACATCAAACTCGGATGAGTTATCCCTGGAGGGCTTTAGATTGCATCAAAGTCGAGGTGATAAACGTCGTGTCCATAATACATACGCCCAGTATAATCATGCCCAAATTAAGTAAAACATGCTGACCTCAAAGTATTACACCTCAAAACCACTCAAATATTAAGTTTATAATTACCTTAAAATTACTTGAAATGCATTGCTGAATATTAACAACACTCCAGCAGTTCATAATGACAGTACTGAACTAAAACAAGTTTCCTCGACTCAAAAAAGACAAAAGTCCCTGTTGTGCTCCAATTAGTGAGATCTAAAGCCATGGTTATCACGTGTCACATTTCTGTGTTGCTCACCAGTAGAGATATCTCACATTTAAAACTTGGGTTGAGCATCTCATGCTGCATCTCTCCACAACACTGACATCACACAATCAAAACTCGGGTCAGCTATCTCATGCTGCATCTCTCCACAATACGGACATCACACACAATCAAAACTCCGGTCAGCTATCTCATGCTGCATCTCTCCACAACACGGACATCACACAATCAAAACTCCGGTCAGCTATCTCATGCTGCATCTCTCCACAACACGGACATCACACACAATCAAAACTCAGGTCAGCTATCTCATGCTGCATCTCTCCACAACACGGACATCACACACAATCAAAACTCCGGTCAGCTATCTCATGCCCAAACTACTGAACAAAAGCAGGAAATTAGTTTCTTTAGAAGCCCCAGTGGTAATATGATCTGTTAGTAACATTACTCGTTGTTTTCTAGTATTATCACCCACCTGAGCGGAGGGCTGAGCAGCA
The DNA here is from genome assembly GCF_016097555.1 of Gigantopelta aegis. NCBI lineage: Eukaryota > Metazoa > Mollusca > Gastropoda > Neomphalida > Peltospiridae > Gigantopelta > Gigantopelta aegis. Next base: position 47,107,745 of record NC_054702.1, read on the forward strand.
GCAGGTTGATGAACTACTGGATGAAATTGCTAATGAGGTGGAGCTTGATGCACAATTCGACCCGGTGGCATGCGTAGAAAAACGACTGGCTGAGTATAAGGGTCAAGAAGGAGCAAAGAAAGGTGGTGCAGTAATTGCAATACAAATGGCAGTTATTTATTAGCATCCCAATGCAAATTGCAGATTTCTTCTTTTTTGTCTTGTCCTTAGGAAGTAAAAAGGCAAGATATAGATGTTACTTTACGTGATTCAGCATCATTTTGTGAGTTTAGTTCAGTGTTAAAGTTTTCCATTTAACTTCATTTCTCACAAACTATAAGTCCTAGATAATGAAACTTGGTTTATAGATTTTACCTTTACGGTACGTGGCTCGACTTCAACATTTGCGTATAACTAAATGTTAAAGTTTTGTGTTTAATTTCATTTCTTACAAACTATAAATGCTAGATAATTAAACTTGGTTTATAGTTGCACCTACATGTATGGAGATTCTTCATAATGATTGTGAAATTGTTTTATAATTAGATTAAAATATCAGTTGGATAGATCCATTAAGCTGGGGGGGGGGGGGGGTCCATATGCTATTGATGATGTAGTTGAAGGACTTTCTGATTCATTTTATTAGCATATGATAAATATTTTCATCTTTATTGTTAATAAATTATTATACATCTGTTCTGAAATGACTTTCTCCAGTTTCTAATGGACAATTGTACTCGTATTACTGGGTCATATTTTGTCTCTTGATGCTGAATTAATTTTATTGGGAGTGAAAAACATTATAACATTGTTACTATCTACATTTATAAATGTAGCATGACAAATAATATTTCTAAAATAAAACATTTTAAACATACTTTGCAAGATCGATAATGTAACTGAGAAAAACATTTAAGCTTACAAAACAAATTTGAAACAAAGTGGGTTATGTACCATTGTCTGTTTAACAATGTACAGACATTTTAATAAGTGCTGTATCAACATTTCATATTTAAATTACACCTATTGAGGTGGATTCTATATGACAATGTGTGTGCATGCATGTGTTGTTTTGTCCTGTTTGTGACTAAAATGTTCACAGATCCTCTTTTTTCTTACCTCCCTTTGAATGTTTGTTTCACTTAAATAAAAACAACACCAAGGATATGGTCTTGAAGCTCTTCTTTTTTTTTTACTTTTTTTTTCTTCTTTTTTTTTTGCTCTTTTTTTTAACATTGGGAGCTTCCTTTTTATAATTTCTACTCAGATTACTCCTGAAGATTTTGTGGTCAATAAACTTAAGAAACCAGGGATAGTTTTATTTGAATGTCATTGATTATCTGTATACTAGAGTTGTATTCTTTCGTCATAAAGGTCTACCGTACAACCTTTTTTTTTCATCAAAGTTTAGTAGGCTACATGTTAAAGTTATGATCATATTGTCAGGTTTTCCAAAACACGACGACATCCAAAAACAATTATCTTGTAATGACAGTAAAAGTTGCTTTCAAACGAATGATGTCAATATTGTTTTTATTGCAGTCTAGAGCTATTCCTGAAGTTATTTTATTTTTAAGTGCCCACTTTAACATTTATTGAACACCTGTTATTTGTAATCAGTCACGGTCATGTTGACTGCCTGTCCTTTAATTTCACCCTCGGTGCTCGAGATTAAATATTTTGGCCAGTATCCCAGTTGGATACTAACATTTCAAAATTTGGTATCCCACCTGAGAATTTAGTATCCCACTTAAATGAAATTCATAAATAACATCGTAACAAACTTGGATGACACTGTTACTTAACTTCACCAGTAAATGACGACTTTCAGTTTTTCAGCAAAAACTAAAAATGCAGGATTAAAAAAAAATGGACAACATTATATGGCATCCCGGTGGGATACTGGGTTATTGAAGTCTGGTATCCAAAATTAAATTCTAGTATCCCCAAGATATCGGGATACCGTTAATCTCGAATACTGTTATTACATACCTATTCAATCTTACTATAGTAATAAAGACATTTTCAAACCGTGTAATAACTTTATTTTGTATTACACATATGTGCAATCTGGACCAGAACATTTAAATGGGGAATTTCGTTTTTATTTTTACTGCAGTTAGCGTATTTGAAACATTACACAAGGCTGCTACAGAGTATGATTCTCCACGTTAAGCAAATCCATGAAAGGAGTTTTGATCATAGATTTAACAAAGTGTTGTTATGACATTAAATTAAAAACCGCTTTTGTAAAACATGAAAGAAGGTATGTAATAAATACAGAACTTCACATGCATTGTTTTCACTTCCTATTTATTGCACGAATTTATTTTGCACAGGAATATATACCACGAAACCGCGTAGCGGTCGAGTGGTATGTTCTTTCGCAAAATAAACAAGTGCAATAAATAGGAAGCGAAAAAAACTTATGTGAAGTTCTGTAACGGATTTTATGAAATAAAATATTTTTATTATACATATTGTGATGCTATATATGATCTGAAATCATAGTTAAATATTGTTTATTTTTTTAATACTGTAAATTCTGAAATATTACTCATCATAATCAAAGGAATTTTGTCAACCCATGCTACAAAACATTAAAAGATTAGATTCATGGCATATTATTAATAAACACATACAAGCAAAAACAAATGTAGTGCTCTTTATTGGAAACTACATATTTACATGTACAGTATTATTTATTCCCAACATGTCAATATCCATAGTAGTCCAGTATTAATCAAAAGAGTCAGCACGTGCCGAATCTTGGTCCATGTCTATTTTTTGGTCGAAATTCTGATAAGAAAGGACAGATTATTGTAGATGCCAATTTTTATTTTATTTTAGTCAGATGTAGACTTAAACCATTGTCTTTTAAAGATAAATATCTACGACAGTATAATCAATATGTGTTCGGTAACATGTAGCTTGCCAGCTTCTACCGACACTGAACGGCTGCACAATAAATACTTCAAGTGACATATAGCTTATTAAACGGTATGTCTTATAAGTGAATGTTGCCTATAAAACGTGTTAAAACAAGGTGCAGATTATTGAAGGATGCATTGTATAGTCTGCAAAATACAGCAGCTGCAGGTGCCATGTGCTTAGCTATCATTAACCAAACATTCCTATCGAAAAGCCATATCTTCACTGTGTGTTAACTAGTACAACCAAATTACATTTCTGACTGCATTCTGCACTTCCAAATGTTACAGGTGGAAATGGTCTGTCTAACAACTTGAACAAACTGACATGTGGTGTGGAGAAGCCTTACGACAAGAATATCACAGCGTTGTCGGCGAGTGGAGAGAATGAAGTTAGTCTGCAGGAGATGAACTCTCTCATTGAGGCAGCAGCACAGGAACTCCAGGTCGATGCTGAGAAGGCCCTCCAAGGTTTACAGAAGGACAAGGAGCTGATGGACAAGCTGAAGGAGATCAAGAAGAGGAGGACAGAAGCCTCAGGGGGTAAATAGAGGATTCATCATGAGTGTTTTTTAATATGGAAAATATCAACCGAGTCTATGTTAATCAGTATTTGTTGAGGCTCTGCCAAGACAAATACCGATTAACTAGACTAGGTTGATATTTTACATATTAAAAAACAGGAATAGCGAATTCTATTTATCCTATAACACTTCTAAAATAACATTTTCATTTGATATTTAGTAAATTACAGTACTAAAGTCACCTCCATTGGTAATATGACATCATCACGATTAGCACAAATTACTTTGACGTCACACACTTTAACTAAATCTTATGTACACATTACATTCAGGTATACAGGTGTTGATGGCTTGTAAACAAATGACCCATTCACAGCAACACATTATTACCGAGAACCCTTGAAAAGGTGCATATACCTTTAAATTTGCATACCATTATTAACTAAGTTAATACACTAAATTATCACATGGGTTTTTGACATTTATATTATGGGTAAGTTATAGGGTAAATAGAGGTTATTACCAGTGTTTTTCGGTATTGTCAGTATCATATATTAGGAATAAAAATTGTATTATGCGGGCCTCAAGCTTAATACGTGTTTTTGTAAACTGTACACACAACTTTAATTCCATTCCGCCATCACTAGATATTCAAATGACATAAGAATATGTGGCACAGTGTATTTTTGAATGGAAATGACGTCAAACTCAAATGACGTCATTTTGGATGACCTTACATCAAAATAAATGAGTATTTAACGCTTTTTGTTTTCTGAATGCTGGACAGCTTTCAGTATAAAATTGCCATTGAAATGTATTTTGTTTGATGACTATGAATGCATACATTATTTATGGAGTGTCACCCTAGTACGTTTGCTTAAATGTCAATAAACCTACCATATACTCAACTATTTTCGTGGCTAAAATAATTCGCTGTGTCCCCCGATAATAAAATCAAAATTACCCATATTTCATTTGCCAAACTCTTTTCAATGACGATTTCAAGCACACACTTGGACATGTTACCATGCTGTCAGCGAGACGTCAATGTTGTATGTATATGTATGTCTGATAAGACATGTTATGGATGGAAATTGAAAAACGCAAATATCAGAAAAATAACTTTTAATTATTGATGGTACCCACAAACTTCCATTCACGGTTACAAAGAAAACATAACAACAGATTTACACCCAACTGTGTGTCACTTCGATCAAATCCACGTGACCATGCAGGTTTACAGAACCACATGACCTTGTGGTTAATTTAGTGGTAAAAGGCAAAGTGCATACGAAACTCGGTATAAATTTAACAGGTACCTCTGACTGCTTGTCTTTTGTATTCATGAAAATTATACCAAATCGGAAATAACTTAGCGTGTAATTAAATTTGCGGTGCTGTCAACATGTCCGCGGTATATTTTATTCGCGAACATTTTTGCATATACGGTAGTGCCGTGACCTCGATTAATTTTCATCTAATTATAAAGTTATCAAATACTTCGATTGCACTGGAAATCTAAGATATTATATGATAAATGGTGTTATCCTGCAGTCACTGTATACATTGGTAACATATGATGTCTCATAATTTCTAGATTTTTCGATCAGTGACCAAACATATAGGTCACTTGACATAAGCATGATTTGACTCAATTATTTGTTTCAATATTTTATATGTACAAATAACATTTTGTGTCAGGATAAAGATACAAAACATATACATTTATTTATGAATTAGAATTTAGGAACGCTTTTCGAATATATAGCTAGCATGTTAAAAAGAATGACATGTATTTTGTATGATGTCAAAGAATAAAAGTCTTGATAGGTTGATTGTACTCAGTTTGCATTAAAAAACTTGACTGCACTTATTGGATTACAGGATAAATGAAATAACTGGTTACTGCCGTAATATATATAACAGGCCGTCAAGTATCCTACTTTTTCCTATTTATTCCTATTTTTTTGATGAGTCCCTATTTGGCCCTCTTTTTGATGAAAATCCTATTTTTTCCCTCTTTTTTTTGTGTGCACTTTTGACCAGTTTCATATGTTTTTGGGTGGGTTTTTTTAGCAACACCATATTTTTTCTCTTCACACCATTTGCTCCAGATGACTTGCTATGAGGCATATTGTGATATCTGTGGCATAGTCATTGAAATCTGAATATGCATTTGGGATGCATGGTTACAGGTTCCAGTTATTAATTTTCACAATGCAATATAAAGTCCTCTTTATTTATAATTTCTGAATTTATGGATATGTTTCTGGTTTTTGGTAATATCCGATCTTGTTGAATGCTCAAAACTAGAAGGTTGAAAGGATATGGCAATCCTTTCAGTCTAGGTCTAGTGACTTTGAGCTACATACTAATTATTTCTTTAGTTCATTATCTGCAGGCAATGGTGCTTTCGAGTTAGCTTGCATGCAGTTGATCCAATGAAGCCTGATAAATGCTCAGTTTAGCTTGCTAGCTGGTAGATAGTTGTGTTACCGTGTGTGATGGTTAACTATGCATTGAGCTACGTACTAAACATTTCTTGTTTTAAACATGTATAGGTTCTGGGGTGGTATGCATGTGATGCTGCTTCCTAGATAGTATAAAATCTATTGATGTAATTGCATTGTGTATATACATGTATGCTATTATTTAAAGTTTTCAGCAAACACATTGCAGTAATTGGACTGATCTGTGATTGATCATGATCCTTTTTCAAATAAGGCATACTAAATCATTCAATGTTTCATTATGGGTGGGCAGGGTGGCTATTAGGGGAGTGAGAAGGCCATTAAAAACCTTCAGCTTCGATCTCGGATGATACTAATATATATCACCAATGCAGTACAATACTTCTCATAACCAGTTGATCATAAAACTGAATTTCCCTCTGGTTACCTACTTTCAGTTTATAACCTGGTCATTAACTGTTTTAAAATGTATAAAACCATTGGAGAGGATGGCTGTGATAGGTTAAGGTCTCCTTTAAACAAGGTTAAATAAAATGAAAAACAATTACAATTATCATTTCAGTTATCTGCTCATTGTATATTGGTTCCTATATTATATAAAATATTGAAGAATGATCATGGAACAGTCAAAACAACTGTTAAATTGTGTGGGTGGGTGGGTGTTTGTGCAAATATCTTACATTTTCCACATTTCTCATCACGTCTAAGTTGTACGAAGTCAGGCTGAAGCTGTTAGGGTTACCTCTGATATACTGGTGCATGGTGTCTAAGGAAGTAGGACTTCAGTGCTCATTTGCAGGTTGTGCTTTGCTTACCGTAACAAGTATTCTATTAAATGTGCACACCTACAGTATAATAATTATTTGATATATTTCTACCAATTCAGTTAGCACACACCTACTAAATCCAGGTATATTATCCAGTTGATGACATACACACACACACTGCCATTGCTGCAATGCCTTGTTGACCTTGTAACTTGTATTATTCAATAGCATAAAAGGAATACTGCATTGTGTTGCTTTTTAAAAGTCTTACTCCAAAGAACCAAATTCAACCACTGCATTGATTGTCTGAATAAAAAGTGGTGGATCGGGATGGCTATAAGGGGTGTTGGGAGGCCATCTTAAAACAAAATAAGTGCCTATTTTATTCCTATGATATACACATTGTCTTATTTTCCTGTATTATTATCTTTTTACGGTTTTCTATTTCCATATTTAGTTTTTTGAGATGGCTCACTCACTTGACCCCAGCAATATTCTCTATTTTGGGACATTAACTTTTATACAAAATTCCTATTTTCTTTCTATTTTGTGGGCAAAATTCCTATTTTAACCCTATTTTCAGGCAACAAAAATTCCTATTTTCCAATTTTTTTGACCCACCGCCTCACTTGACGGCCTGATATAATATATATATATATATAGATAGATAGATAGATAGATAGATAGATAGATAGATAGATAGATAGATAGATAGATAGATAGATAGATAGATATATAGATATATAGATATATACATGTATGTACCAATGATTGATTATAAATGAAAATTGACGAGTTTTGGTTTACTAGTATGAGGACCGATTATAACAGTTCACAATCAATTGATACGACAGAATTGATTTAAATATGTTGGTGTATGTTTTCATGTGTACATAGTGTTTTCCCTAGCTTGTTTTAGCATGGTGCAGCACCATGCCTCAATAGTCTAGTACCATCTTGCCTTAACCTGTGCCATGCTGCACTAAGATTAAAAAAGCCTTTTTCAATAATTAATTCTAAAATTGCCATGATGAAACACTAAAAAAATTTATTATTAATTAATAAAAATATCTCTGTTATATATTTTGTCATTCATTTATTAAAGCAAAACCATTAATTACAGTTATGTTTATTTCAATTTTTTTTTTTTTTTTTTTTTTTTTTTTTGTCTTTAATGCAAAAAACGTGCCCTGAAACTGGTGAAAATGCCCCCAAAGTGTTTTGTCTACAATGCCTTGCCAAATTTCTAGGGAAAACACTATGTAACATAAAGAACAAAAAGATATTAATTAAGAATTGATCTCAATTTTTTTTTGGTTCATGCAAGTATGAATGAATGTCCAAAAGTTAATTGTGTTTTTTTAATAAAAAAACAAGGACGTGGACAGTTTATGGGTGGGACTACATTACAAATTCTGGAAGGAGAATTTTCATTTCTATACATTGTAAATATCTGGGCACAGCTGAAGTGTTATGCTCTGTATAAAACTATTGAATACTTGACAAATAGCAATGTGGTTGGCTGTGTCAGGTGAGAGTTTTTGTGAATTTTACTTTTGCTAGAAGCTGATCGATCACTGATTGCCAATGTGGATGATGCAAATGAAGATGAAGATAGTGAAGATGAGGAACAGGCAACTAAAAGAATTCTCAAAAAGGTGCACATGTCTTTGCCAAAATTCTAATACCCATTTCTTTATGTACTCTTGCTAGTCGAAACGGATACATTTTAAATGGTTATGTTACTTCCCCGAAAACAGACAACTGACTCGGTGAAGATTGGTGTAGATAGGGTTCTTTATTTCGGAGAATATATGTATATAGTCGAATAAACCCTATAAGCAAAAATGGAATTATTAAAATACATTCACAACTATACATAAACAGTCATAAAACACCATATAAAAACACATTAAAATATATATAAATACACTCTGCAGTCTAGTTATTATCTACAGATAATAGCAAATCGCTTAAACAAAAGATATACAACCATACACTGAGCAATATTTAAGATCGCTCCAGTAAACATCAAATATACATAATACACATACCGAATTGCCGGACGTTAAACGACTGAACATTAATCAATCGCAGATAATCTTAAATCATTATTTACAGCAAACAATTACACATATGGCGATATATAGTATAATAAAATAAAAGTAAGATACACAAAACATTATCCTCAGGTAATACGGTTACCTAGACACTGAAATACCAATACCTTTAGCTGTGGGCTTTAGGGCGGTAACATGATGAAAAAGCGTCAAACGTCTACAAGAAACAAGTAAACTAAAACTAATACATTCCTAATTTAATATACACACATACACACTATTCACATACATTTCTATAACAATAACAACGACTCATTTAATTACGGCTTGGCTATAGGAATATCCATTATTGTTACAGCGTAATTGCCACGCCCAAATTCTAATACTTACATTAATTCAGTTTATTCCTTTATCAAAGTAAATGTTAATTGAAGTAGTTATTTATTTAAACCGTATTTGTAATTTATAAACTGTACTTTATATGTTAGTAAAATAGTAAAGTGAATTAGAAAAGTAGAAATATAACTCACCAATTATTCCAGTGTAAGATTAAAGCAGATGAGTGCGTGGCCTGTGCAGCTCGTGATGTGTCAAGGAATGTCAGGTGAGTGACAGTGAATAGCCACCAACTGGGTCAAACACAGCTGGCCAGTCTATTGGTTGATCGTCAGTGTCCCTGGTCAGAGCTCAGATGTAAAGACAGGTCAATGCATGTCCCTACAGTTCCTAGCCAAAGGTTTAGGTGCACGTGCGTTGTGCATAATAAAATCATTAAAAAATAAAACCCACATGGTTACAGTTACTAAGTTCAATTGTCCAATTGTCCAATAAAATATTTAAAAAAAAAAAAAAGTTCATTTGTCCAGTAACTAACTGTATATTAATTAATGATTTTTTGTTGTTTCTTTTAAATTCATTTGGGTATAGACAAAAAAATGTATGTGCAAACAATGAATCGGCGAAGCCATTGACACAACACTTTTGTTTTGTTCATACCAGATGAATCTAATGACAGATAATCCTTATAATTAAATTTGAAACATACTTATTAATAAGAACACAAACAAGATCACATTTCAAAATATTTTTTTTGGTTCTTGAGCAATAATGTTTCATTATACAAAGTACCAGGTCTGGTGCTTATAAACCTTTTAGTCTAGACTTAAATTAAGAGTCTGAGACACTAATGTTATGACAATGGCATACACATTGCATGTCTGTAATGTCATTAGAGATTGATTTGGACTCTAAATGTTTTAAAAGCACGGGCCCAGTACTTTATCAGCAAATGATATCTCTGTCGTCTTGTAACAATTTAACTCATTTAATACAAACACAAACAAGATCACATTTTAGTTTGAATTCTTTTTTTGGTTAATACAACAATAATGCAAAGCACCAGTATAGACAACATCTGATAATGATGGTCCTTTATGGTCAACGTCTTTTTTACAATTATCAAGAAATTAACAAACGTGCATTGTTACCAATGGACCAATGGGATGGTGTTAAATTGTAATGAACATAGAAAAGAATTAATTATTTAATGTTAAATTATAATGATCATAATAGAAAGTTAATTATTTTATATTGCAATAACTTTTACATCTTGTACTTACATTGTAACCATTGTTCTTTGATAACATTTTGTTTCAGTACTTGGAAGAGGCCAGACTAGAAGAGGCAGTAGCTGCTGATCAAAAGGAGAACCCTAAGGTCAACAATGCAGTTGTGAAGGTACATTAGTTTTTGAAAGATAGGCAGTGTCAAGCAGGTTGTGCTTTTAAAGGTACAAGAATAATACACTCCCTACTGCAAGAGGGACCACAATGTAGCTTAGTGGCAGAACACTCACCTGAGATATGATCAGTCATAGTATTCATCAGATTTAGTAGACCCATTGGATTTTTTTCCCCATACCAATGTCATGAAAAGCTATGGTATGTGCTCTCCTGTCTATGGGAATGTGCATGTAAAAGATAATCTTACTGCTGTTTAGGAGGAATAGCCTATTTGGTGGCAGTTGATTTTCTCTGTTACTCTCTAAACAATATGATGAACATCAGATAGCTTTAAAATGTGCTGGGTTGCATTTAAACAAGTACTGTAAAACGGGTATTATTCGCGAATGTGTAATTTTCGCGTTTTTAATTTAACCGCGAAAATTACACGTACGCAAATAATAAAATCCATTAGAACAAAAAAACAAAAAACAACAACAATAAACAGTTTAGCAATTTTGACATGCTGTTGATTTTTGGAACAGACATTCTTACTGGTATTTTTAAGCTGTGAATAAACATTTAGAAATTAGAATAATAGCCATTTCTAATTGGCCAATCAAAATAAGAGACACAAATGGTTTCGTAAACTTCCGAAAAAAAGGTCATCGACAAGTGACAAAAACAAAAGAGGTGAGGCGTTTTTAACAACCGGTGTTTAAACATTAATACAAGATTACTAGTACAAGTGTTTGTCTTTATTTCACACTTTCTGGAGAGTTGATTGAACCGCATCCTGGATTAATTTCATTAATTGTACACACAGTGTGGTCGCCGCTTGACATGCGGCTGCAGCACTTAGCGGAGTCGCTCAGAAAGGGATAATATTACGTATACCTCTGTTGACCACTCTAGTGTCGATTTAATGTTATGTACCAAAGTATAGTTTTGTACGTGTTAGTAATTTAAAAAACAAACAAACAAAAAAGAAAAAACAAAAACCATGACACCGCGAAAATTAAAAACCGCAAACTGCCTTCATTTTTGATATCGCGAAAATTTACTGCCGCGAATAATACCCGTTTTACAGTATGCCTTTCATCTCTTTATTGCAAAATTCATGTTTCGTAAATCTGGAAGAAAGTGAACATAAAAGGTTCTTTCACTGTGGTTGGTTCCAGAATTCTGTGGTATGTGCTGACAGGAATATTGATTGTAAATATCAGCAAGGGACAACAGAGACAATGGGGGTACGAGTGTAGTTTTCCACCAAAGGTGGATAGGGAGGTCGGTGCCAGATCTCCCCCGACCCAAAATCCATCCCTGGTTAAGCTGACAGTAATGTAATGGAGACATATTAAACAATAGCTGCTGGTTCCATATGTCTTTTATAATAATTTCGCTTCAAGTCTGTTGATAAAGGATTTTGTGTTTTTATTTGCAATTTTATAGATACCAAGCTATATACATTGTGCCGTTTATGTGTACCCTTTTCTACGAGCGTACATTTGGTTTATGGGAAAATAAGTTTAAAAAAATTCTGCACACATGTTGGGAAGAATGTGTGTTTTTCAATGTATTGTAGATCCAGAAATTAATGTAATTATAATATTAATTTGAAAAATCTGATTGGATTTTATTCGCATTAATAAATTGATATTATTTTTTTTTAACAGCATTGCGTGAACTCCCATGTCCAGGTGACATTTCATCTATAAATAACAATTTAAATATCAACCAATTACACTTCGCCTTTTATAGCGTCATTCGGGAGCATACAAATTCTAAAAATATCAGGCGAGACTATTTATGCAATAGGCGAACTTGTTGGTCTATTTCAACATTGAAAAAAACAGGGGGAAAAGTGCAGTAATAAACTTTGGATTGTATACTAGTATAAACAAATTTTATGGCTATACCATAACGGGGGGGAGGGGGAGGGGGGGTTCATCTTGAAACAAATTTTATAATGAAATTAGTTTCCGGCATACTTCATAAATCACCCGAATAATTTCGTATACCCTCGGCATAATCCCAAATGTTTTCAAATTCTTTTCAATTCATTGGCATGATTTTGCAAGTAAGTTTTGATTGGTCGAATGAAAGGTCAACTGGACATGAGCTCCAATGGGCTGCTGTTAGATCCACATGTAATAGTGGAGCTAATTTTAATTAGATTGCAATCTACCATGAAGGCATGATAGTTTATTAATCCGATGGCTGACCATTGATTTGCTTTTATTGTTTAGATAGGCTGCAGTGTTGCCTGCGTACCACTTTGTGAATTGTTCTTCCATTATCACTTTGAATTCACCATTGATGGGTACACAATTTTTTCAAGGAAATAATTTTTACCTCAGATTTAACAAGGTAAACAAACCTGTAGGGATATGATTTTTTTAGCTGTTTTATAATTTTTACAAAGTAAACTGGATTTGATTTGAAATGCTAAAAAATGGCCTAAGTATACATGTAGAAGTTTCAGCTTTTAAAAGTTTATTTCAGCTTTTATATTTTATATTAATTTAAGAATGTGTTAATTTCATGATCTTTCAAACTTAATCACATTGAATATATTCTATTAATGCCTGTTTGAAAATATCTTAAGAAAAGTGAAAAACGGGTTTATTTCATCTTCTGTAAACCTTTAACATTCTGTAATGTGTTTTTTCTTCATTTCATTTCAACTTATTTTTGTACTTATATCCAATTAAGGTTCAAGCAAGCTGTCCTGGGCACACACCTCAGCTATCTGGGTTGTCTGTCCAGACAAAGGGTTAGTTGTTAGTGGTTGTGATTAGTAAGAGAGAAGAGCGTGTAGTGGTCTTACACCTACCCATTGTGTCTTTAAAACTCGCTCTGGGTGGAAGCTGGTACCAGGCTTGAACCTTGTACCTAACAGCCTTTTGTCCAATGGTTTAACCACGACACCACAGAGGCCGGTGTAATGTGTTGCCACCACAAACAGCATTATATAAATATGATTTATCTTGTTCTTGTACATTTAATTAACCACTGCTTTAATACAAGCTTTGTTCACTTCATTGGTAAACATACTAATGTCAGATTATTGTTAGAACTTAAAAACATTTGTGAAAATTCATGCATGGCAATGAAAATTTCTCCTCAAAACGTGTAAATAGAAAGCGAGCCTCAGACTTGTTGTTTAAAGGGATACACCCTAGTTACAGTTATTTGTTAACCATTACGGCATTGTTTTTCGCTATTAAACCCCATTTTTCACAAATAAAATTGCACTTTACTTACATTTTATTATTTAGAATACACATTTCCTTTCACCTGAAGTGCTTTTTGGTAATCCTGATGTTTGTAAAACCACGAAATGCATTTTTTTTGCATTTTTTTACAAGACGTGCTATCGAGAAAAAACCGTTAAGCAAGCGAGGTCCAATCTATTTTTAGAGGGAATCTTCCTGTGTAAACGTCACAGATGTTGGTATACCACGTGACCGTTATCATTTTGGTTCGGTTTGTTTTCTCGTGCACGGTTCGCGCAATCAACATCCGATTTGTTGTTGTTCATTTGTGAGATTTTTCTTCACAGTTCGTGAACATTTTCAGTAACAATAAAGTTCACACAAGTAAGTATCTCAATACAAAACGTTACAAACCCTTAAAACCAATAATTTTGCTAAGTCCTACGATATCTGGAGAGGGCACGGTTCGCGCAATCAACATCCGATTTGTTGTTGTTCATTTGTGAGATTTTTCTTCACAGTTCGTGAACATTTTCAGTAACAATAAAGTTCACACAAGTAAGTATCTCAATACAAAACGTTACAAACCCTTAAAACCAATAATTTTGCTAAGTCCTACGATATCTGGAGAGGGGATACAACCAGGACAGAACAGTTGGAACATGTCCAGGAGAGGTGAAAAGAACGCACCCCAAGTCTGTGAAATTTGTCGTGACATAGGCATTGTTGTGCTTCAAGGGCCATCTACCAGTGACATCAGAATACAAACTTTCAAAATTATTTCAAGCAATTGGGACATGGGGATTCCCATGGTATTTATCGATATAAAACCTGCTTTTTCACTCCATTTGATAAAAACGTGATCTAAGCGTGTTACAGGTTTGTAATTTATTTTCGCTGGATGGAACTAGGGTGTGCGGGTTTAACTGATGTCAGATGAGCAAAATGTATAGTGGAGTGGATTCATAAAAAGTAATCCATGCGCCCATTGTGACAATTGTCACAGGAGTGCAGACTTTCGTTTTTGAAAACCCCAGGAGTGCTAAAAATTGCACTCCTCAAAATGCAGAGGAAAAAATTGCACCCCCTTAAAATAATCAGAATTAGAAGCAAGAGACCGAGAGGAATTGCACCTATGAACATGATTAAGTTTGAGGAGTAATAGTTTCTAAATTAAATATCTTAAGTGTTAATGTTTCGTGTTTTCAAAATAAATATCCTAATTTAACTAATATGATGGTTGTTCTCAAAGATGGAAGGAATGGGTCATTGTAGTCTTACACAAGAAAAAGAAACACCATGAACACAACATTTGTTGATTTCTTATGTATTATATGCATATCATGTTGCATTAAAATTCTGAATCATGATAATCTGTCGACTATTTATGAATAAGGAGTTGAAATTGATTTGTTTGTGCTAATTCTGTTTTATTTAAACAAGTACAATAATTTTAGTTTTCATCACAGAATGATATGATTTCTTCATGGACACAAACCTGTGAACCAGGGGTGGGGAAAAGTCCTTTTTTCCCCAGTCTGAGACCGATTTTCGATCTCTGAGGACTGGCCTCGGTGGCGTCATGGTTAGGCCATCAGTCTACAGGCTGGTAGGTACTGGGTTGGGATCCCAGTCGAGGCATGGGATTTTTAATCCAGATACAGACTCCAAATCCTGAGTGAGTGCTCCGCAAGGCTCAATGGGTAGGTGTAAACCACTTGCACTGACCAGTGATCCATAACTGGTTCAACAAAGGCCATGGTTTGTGCTATCCTGCCTGTGAGAAGCGCAAATAAAAGATCTTTTGCTGCCTTTCGTAAAAGAGTAGCCTATGTAGCAACAGCGGGTTTCCTCTAAAAAAAAGTGTCAGAATGACCATATGTTTGACGTCCAATAGCTGATGATAAGATAAAAAATCAATGTGCTCTAGTGGCGTCGTTAAATAAAACAAACTTTACGATCTCTGAGACCAAAATTATTTTTTAAAAACATGTGTTTGCCGGTCCCACTTTTGTCATTCTTGTCGGTCTGAAGCACCTGTACATTTTTATTATTGGAACAAATTCCTATCCATCAACTGGACCGGCCTGCCCAGACATCGGTAGGCCCTATCTCGTGCATGATTTAAAAGTAATAAATAAATAGTGATCAATGTAGCTTGTTTCAGACATCTGTGATTTTAATGTCTGCCTAAGTATATATCGCCAGTCACTGAAGTAGGACCTACAGTAGTGTTAATCCACTGCCACTAGGCTAGACATTTGTTAAAGTTGCTGAGCCGGTCAAGAGATTAAACAGACATTAACAGTAACACCACTCTTGATGAGAGAGCCATCAAGGTATTACACTCCAATTAAAACAAAGGACCCAGAGTTTGCAACTGGTTACAATCAACACCTGTCAACACCTGTGTACGGAGCTTAGCCCGAGTACTCTGACTGTAAGACAGCTAGACGGACATATGGACATAAATACACTCTCATTACAGTCTGAGACCAAGCTATGTATTTTTTTGGCAATTCCCGACAACCAAAAAGTTGGCAAAGATTTCCGCTCTAATACCACAACAATCCTATGTTTGACATCAAATACCTTTACATCGATCATTTTCGAGTTGATTGATTAAAAGAAATTCAGATATTAATCACTAATACACACACTACAGAAAGAAACCCGACAGCACCCACATTCAGCTAAGCTTCGGCAAACTCCGGACAGCGGAATTCTAAGTTCGCCGACCTATATCGTGACGATGCGTCACATGATCGCCCACTCAGCCATTCCGTCTTCCAGGGGCAGTGTCAAAACGACAAGTGCCCGACAATCACCAAAAAAAGTTTGTTTTGTGTAACGACACCACTACAGCACATTGATTCATTAATCATCGGCTATTGGACGTCAAATATTTGGTAATTTTATCACTATGTTAGAAAGGAAACCATTAGCCAACTCTTCCATGTTGTAACATCGCTTAGTATGAGACGGCCCTGTAACTGTTGCACAAGGCGGAATCACCCAATGGGCGATCACGTGATCTACATCACGAAATAGGTCACCGAGCTTTGTAATTCTTGCGACGGAGTGTCACAAAGCGTAGCTGAATGTGGGTGCTGTCGGATTTCTTTCTGTAGTATGTGTATTAGTGATTAATATGTGGATTTTTTTTAATCAGTTAACTCGAAAATGATCGATGTAAAGGTATTTGACGTCAAACATAGGATTGTTGTGGTATTAGAGTGGAAATCTTTGCCAACTTTTTGGTTGTCGGGAATTGCCAAAAAAATACATAGCTTGGTCTCTGACTGTAATGAGAGCGTATTGATGTCTATAATCATTCAAGATAACTTCCAAAAGCTTTGTACATGTATTAATCAAGTTGTGCCTTTAGCTATGAGGTAATCCCATTTTGTTAGCTGGGAATATTGATTATGTTTCCATGTTTTGATTTGATAACTTTGTACAATCACTGTTATTTCTGGTCTTCAGAGTAAAGCAAGTACAAATCGAGATGAGAATGAGGATTACGAAGACCCAGATGAACTTCCTTACTGTTCTTTGTGTACAGAAGATGCCACCATCCGGTGCCTTGGATGCAACTATGATCTGTTTTGTAACAAGTGTTTCAGGTGGGTTAAATTCCATGTTTGCATAACCTATTGTTTGATATTAATGGCAATAAAAAAAGATGAATTCCTAAAATTATGTCCAACTCTTGCTACCAGGAGTCCTTTCTTATAATGTACCATGTGTGATAGTCTCTGTATTGTACGCTGTTTTTGCAAAAGCTCATTTCAGATTTAAATAACAACCTGTTGTAGTATCTAAAACTTGACTTGTGCTCCTGTGGATTGTTTTTTCCTTAATATGGGTTGTTGTTTTTTTCTTTATCATTACAGACAGTGTCATGAGGAATTCAGCATCAATGACCATATTTCCATCAAGTACATCCCACCTAAACAAACTACGTAAACCACTGAAACACACTGGAGATTGCTGAGACACATCGCAGATTTAGCAGATGATTCACTGGAAGATCTTCATCATTGAGATGGTGAAAGTCAGCACACCCAGAATTGTTCAGTTGTGCTGACAAACACATTCCAACAGCTATAATGAGAACACACATTTATTTCTTACTTGCATCAACACAATCAGATATGCATGCAGACACAATTTCTGATTCATTTGCCAGCATTTATGTTTTATGGGAAAACAACAACTGATAATATATGGAATCTCCAATAATTGGAGATCCTAGCAATACATGTGGTGGTGGCTCCTAGCTGACAATAGCATTAAATTTCGGAGTGGTTCACATCATCTATACTATTTAAAAAGGAAATGCTAACAATTGTTGGAGAAAACAAATTGTGAAAAATAAACAACCTAAGTATAGCCTGTATTAGAAATTCGCGAGAAAAAATAGGCAGAGTTACGTCCTCTAACCACTAACCACTTCAGGTGCGTTCCGCTTACTTCGGGTATAGCCGATGGCCACAGTTGTTTGAGAATCTTCAGCTGAGATTTATTCATGCCAGTCCCTGGCATCATAAATGTCCCCACCTATGCTTTAAAAATAAAGAATGATACAGGTAAAAATGAAGTTGATGAAATTGCGTTTTGTTATAACTGATCATGTGTTAAATATAGGAGATGAATCTAGCGAGCTGTCACACACCCTGATTGTTTTGGTTTTTTTGCATGGAAATTTTTTGTTTTTGTTTCAAAGCTGCAATCTCGCCTCACCTTAATTATCATAATTTCATTTAAACATACAAATACACCTGCAGTTTTAATGAATTGTGTGTGACAGTAATAGATAATAGAAACATGTTTATAGTGCGTCCCACGGGGAACGCATTTTTTTATACTATGGAATTTACAAGTTATTTATTTCTGAGCCGCTTGTTTTCTAAATTACACACAAAAATAGTCAAATTTGTTATTTCCAAAAAAACTTATTTTAATTTTTACGTCAAACCAAACAAATTATTTACAAAAACAACAAAACAACATTTTTGTAGGATGGGACGGACTATATGTAATATTCCGATCAGAACAGTCCCCTTCCCCACGTGCTATATTATGTTTCTTTTGGTTTTTTCAGTGTATTTCTGGGGACGTATGACCTGACCCCTCCCCTAAAAACACCACTTGCCAGTTACACAATTTCCTGCACATGCACCTGTTTGACTAAATATTTTGTTTGCTGTAAATTGATTAGGCCTATATACATTGCATTATAAAGTGTAAATTTTGCTGTAATAACAGCTAAATATATAGTTTAACCTAAAAGCATCTACCTATAGTAACAGTACTTCAAAATATCTGTGTAAACATATTTATGTTAGTCTTGCATGACGATTATTTAAGGTTAAATGTTAAAATGAAGACATTGTGCAAAACATGATTGTAAGTGTAAATGGCAGGCAAAACAAAAAACCTAATATTTTAAAAAATACCCCCCTCAACTATTTTACCTCCCCCCCCCCCAAAAAAAAAGAAAACCCCAGTAACAACAAGGTTAAATGTTAAAATGAAGACATTGTTCAAAACATGATTGTAAGTGTAAATGGCAGGCAAAACAAAAAACCTAATATTTTAAAAAATACCCCCCTCAACTATTTTACCTCCCCCCCCCCCAAAAAAGAAAACCCCAGTAACAACAACAAATCTGCCCCCAAATAAACAATAGCCTACAAAACAAGCCCACACACCAGTACACACGCACAACCAAAAACGTAACCCAGACTAACGCACATTTGAAAACAAAACGTTTTATCTATGTACATATACCAGTGGTGTATGAAGGTGGCAAGGTGGGGGGATGTTGTGTGCGCACGCTCACACACACACACAGAGAGAGAGAGACATTAGTGGCGCAGGAAGGTGCCAAAAAGTGGGGAGGGGGCCACACTTTTATATTTACACACTTTTACACTATTATAAAGCAAAATATCTGAAAAGTGGGGGGCACTTGCCCCCCTGCTTCCTACGCCAGTGAATAAATAAATAAATAATATATATATATATATATATATATATATATATCATGGAATGCTTAATGGTTGTGCATGATATTAATAATTGCATGTAGATAGTCGATCGTAACTATTAAATTACACATTGAATTGTGTCCGTTACACTACATGTGTGTCCGTCTGACAATGACACTGGACTCGCTGTTTCAATTTGTTTGCAAGTCAGTCAGTAGAAACTTATCGTTAGGCGAGGAAGTGAATTTCTGAATCATTAGTTTCATTATTAACTACTGCATAGGTCGTAGTTAATAATGCATCTAGCCGTACAGAAAATCACAGCTAGTCATTTAGTCAAATTAATGTACACTTCCATTCGTACACAGTGATATATACACAAACACATGCATATTACTTGCAAATATCAAAACTTTATTAAGGTGCCGTTTTAACGAGTCAATCGTCAATGAACCATTTTTCTTGCCGCTGCCCCCCCCCCCCCCCCCCCCCCCCCGAGACGTGTTCGTAAGTATTTTTGTTGAACACAAAACATATTGTACATTTTCTTTTATGTAAAAGAAGGAGATTCCACACAATCTGACAAACAATAATAGTAATAGAAAACTTTATTAACGTCAAAAAATAAAGGAACAAGTCGACAACTACTCCACAATTCAGTAGTGACAAAGGGCCTTTGCTGCAAGCGACTGGAGCGTAACGCGCCAGAAATAATTTAGTGGCTAATTGGGGCCGCTTAGCGCAATGAAAACCAAGAGCAGATAAGTATGTTTCTAATAGAGGCTATTAATTCATGTTTAAATTTTGTTTCCCTTGTTCTTATTGTTTAGTGACAGTCAAATCAAAGAAATGCTTATTTCAGTAAATTCACTGGGAAAAAATATTAATAGATTTTATACACTTATATGCAAGTCTTTATATCATTTGCAGTCTTTGAAAGGTTAGTTTTTGAGCACCAAATTACTAGTAATCTATTATTATATACACCTATAGGAAATTATTCCATGTTTTAAAACAAAAATTGTTTATTTTCACATATTAGACATAGTAACACATTTCCATGTGTTGGGTAATGGGAACTTTATTATAAACTTTATAGTTTTGCAAGTTGACATTTAACACAAAAGTGAAAGTTGTATGAAAATGTTTTTGCTGAGAAGTAAAAAATAGTTATAGATCTACTGGTTTACTTTTTGATAAGGGTTATTCCTGTATTATACTTCTATAAAGGATCATTTGAGCAGAAATTAAAGGAATTATTAGGCATGTATTTTGGCCTGGTATTCTTATTCAACAATATTTAATGTATGTTATTAATTAAAATCAACATGTATATAAAACGGTAAACATGAGACAGCTATTACATATAACAGGGACAGCCATTTTGTTCCATCCCACTGAATCCGCCCGCTTGTGAGGAGGTTGTTAAGTAACAGTGCATCACATCAGGTATTAGTCCGAGAACTGAAGAAATGAATGCATTGGTCTGTTGATTTTTGCGGAATGATAAAACAGCCATGCATTGCAATGTTTTGTAATACTATCTATCCCAGTAAGCCAGCAGTAAGTATATACATCTATTATTTTTCAATATAACATATACCACCATTGTCAAACTGGCTACTAAACAAATTGAAATAACTGTCCATTGATGTATCATGTGTCCATGATGCTGCTGTATAGTTCAGAAACCTACATACTGACGTGATGAAATGACTGTTTACTTAGTTGGTCTATTCTTTTAGTTGCCTTCACCTGTGATTTTTCCTTGGCAGATGTGTAGCAATTGTCTGGTAGACATCAGCTGCTGTCTGGGCATAAAAAGAATATATATTATTAATATTGCAGGGTTTTGTGAGGCATTTTTTTAACGATCTGATGTGTTGTGACATGTTATAACATGGGGGGGGGGGGGTTCGATGGGTTCGACCGAACCCCCCATAAATCACTTTTTTTTTATAATTTAATATATCTGACATTATTATATTTACTCAACATAGAAATATATGCCCAATATCTCTGCAATCTATTTTGGAACCCCCCTTTTCAAAATCCTATGTACGCCCATGTACAACTCTTTTTTTTTTCGAGTCAATTTTAAGAGGATATTTTATAGAACAATTACAGACAGCCTCGACCTATTCCCGGATTTTGTTTTTGCATTACGCACGTGCGTAATGGGCGCTACGCCTTTGAAATATATACATAATCATTTGGAGGGATTCCTTTTTGCGTTTTGTGATGGTACTTCTATACTACAGTGACGTTCCAAATGTTTGGGTTTTTAAAGCTCATTATGCGATTTTAGTATTTTTAAAACATTTTGACACTTGGATTCCTGTTTACGTTAAAACTGTTTTTAACATGTGTAAAATTATAGGCAATCCAATATTATGTCTATATATATTCCTTTAAAAATAAAATAGCAGCAGATAATTTAGCCGTCCCCAGCGGTCTGAGCACATTTCTTTAAAACTTTTGGCTCGACTCTATACTGAACATTTACTTTAACTGGTTGCAAATTACAACTATTGGAAATATAACTTTTACTGATTTGCTACGCATCAAGTATCTAAAATTCAGCCTAAAACGTTTATCGAAATACTAGTAGTATGTCTGCGTGAATAAACATCCTGTAATCGTGAAGTTTGCAAGTTTTAATTTCTGAACGTTTACAGGTCATGACGTAACCAGTTTGCAGTTCGCATAAATTTAACTTTGCATAACCGACACGCCAACAGAACGGCGGTACGCGTCAAATATTGTGCCCTGCGATAGGTCTAATAGTATGCACTTTTTCTTTATTACTGTAAATACTGATTAAGTAGACTGTCCCATCTAAAATAACAAAACTGACCAATTACATAGTTCCAAAGAAAAAGAAATTGTCATTTGGTAATCATTTTTGCTCAAACGTACTACTGGGCTTACTAGTATGCATTTTTTCCTTTCAATTTTTACTGTAACCCAATTTCATTCTGTTAATGCACATTGAAATATGTTTGGTTAAATAGTTTATTATATTAAATGCCTTGCCTTAAATTAGTGTGTTTGTTTACTCTGTGCATACAGTACATGTAGTTTACAAGAGCTGATGTCACTTCCGTTCCAAGCTAGAGTACCTGAGGCAATGAGAAAGAAAGAAAATGGCTTTCTCCATTTAGAAGGAATAATCTTTTTTATATTAATTATAAACTTATGTGGTTTTCATTTCATAAACTGTCGGTCTGTGTTGGTAACCCAGGTATGCATCTTTTCAACATGAGGCGAAGCCCGACACCGCGAGCGCCGCAGGCGCGAAGCCCGTGGCGGGGGGATATGAAATTTTGTTTCGGAACACACACCCCCCCCCCCCCCCCCCCCCCTGCGCACGCGCCTGTGATCTGATTGTTCCTTTATGAAGGAAGAAGCAACTGGATGATTTGTACTTGCAATTGAAGTATTGTAAACCTACTGAATTATATTCAAAGAGATATCTTTATAATATATTGTATATTATATCTCTGACAAGTGCACATTGCATATTATTTGTGAATTGTCCGACTTTTCCATTCAAATGAATTTTGTATTTTGTTGAGGGATTGTTATTTGTAAAGCCCAGAGGCTTTTGCATTTATTTATTTATTTAAAATTATGGACATTTACATGCGGCATATATATCGTGATAAATAAACAGCATCAAAATATTGTTTCAACTTGTGTTTATTGCTGTAATTTGGATAAATTACAAGATATTTCAACGAACCTACATGTATGTTATTGTTTATTGATGTGGTTGTTGTTTTTAGTTCCGCTATGATATTCATCAACGGAACTTTACTCATACTAATTTGTCCGGCATCCATCTGTCAAGTTTTCCCCAGAAGGTAGCCCGAGTATTCTGCTGTTCAAGAGCTAGATGGACATTTGGATGGTTATAATCACTCTTTGCCATTAGAAATAATTAACTCTACTACGAAAACCAAAGATTTATGCATACCCAACCTTTCTTCAATGTTTATATTAAATATGTAGGTGATGTTCCTATAGTGTTTATTAGTGATTAATATGTGAAATATTATCAAACTCAAAAAAGGATCAATGTAAAAGGTACATGTAAAGTTAAAGTTTGTTTTGTTTAATGACACCACTAGAGCACATTGATTTATTAATCAGCAGCTATTGGATGTCAAACATTTGGTAATTATGACATATTGTCTTGGAGAGGAAACCTGCTACATTTTTCCATCATTAGCAAGAGAACTTTTATATACATCATCTCAGAAATAACTGAATAATGGCATCAGGCAAGAGCTTTACCATTGGGCTATTAGTTCAGGTAGTTCTGTTCATTTTTTGAAAGTTGCATTTTTTTTTTTGCTCAAGTTAATAAAATGTTCGTCATATGTTCCCACGACCTACATGTACCTGAACCAGAAATCCATTGGTAGCATTTTTTCTCACCACTATCATGTCGTCCATCATAAAATTCAAAATGACCGTCATTTTCATATATTTTCTTTATATCTCCACTCCTATCACTTCTACTCTAGCTTACGAGAAAGCCGGACTTAGTTTCTTGTGGTGCTACGTATGATCCCAGGTGTGCTCTTTGGGTATGCCGTTTCCATGCCCAGAGGTAGGTGGTGGGTTTTTCACACTTTGATTTAGTGATGGCGTCTTGAACTTTTCGTGTTGGAGTAGCTGCATCCGTTGTAGAAATGACCCTTGTGCTTGGTTCCATGCATTAAAATCTTCACCTTTTCACTGACCTCTTTGCATAGTTCATCACGGATTCCAAGCTGGCTTCAGTGTTAACTGTGGAGCTTTCGTGAATACATTGGATTCTCTTTATTAATGTCTACCATCACCAGTCTGTCTTGTTACAGCATGGAAGTCTGGAAGTCTGAGTCTATCTCTGGACACTTCATTATAAAATTGTTGTAGGTTGATCTGGTTATGATTTACATTATGTATTGAGGTCTGCCATGTAACCTTCTCATGATGAGAATCCAACAGTCTGTACCTTTAACATACTCAAAGAACATATCCCGAATCAAATACCTGAGCTCAAAATTCCATGCTACATTCAGAAATTTTAGACACATGATTGGGTCAAGGATGATGATATATTTGTATGTGTGCTGATAGAGGTGCAAACTGCACCAAAGGCTGTGATACAACTGACTAGATGCAACTGTGGTGTTAGTGTTCAGGTAGATGAACCCATAAGGAATACAGCCTGCAATGTACAGAACTCTACAAGTATGAAGCAGTTGGTGAGGATTGCTACAATATACATGCCATTACAGACGAAGTAGATGCCTAATCGGGTCACACTGTAAAGAAACGCATTATAACCAGTTTTCAGATATGTAGGGCATTTACTTGAATAGTTTAAAATCTACAACATGAAAGTCCTTAGTAATGCAATATTTTAATTATTTGATATAAAATGTATATATATATATATATATTTATTTAAATGATGGCAATTTCCAAATGGCTAAACTAAATGTCATCATTGAGTCCATTGATCAAAAAAATGTAGCCTAAATTAGACACAAAAATGGGGTTTCTATGTTAACTGGAAATCGGTGTGTGTGTGTATATATATATATATGTATGTATATATATATATATATATATATATATATATATATATAAAGAAAAAGTCAGAAGCCTCCTTTAAGTCATATATCCCTCTTTAATTCAAATTTTCGCCTATTCAGACGAGGATAACATATTATCTCAAGCCCCCTTGCTACTTTAGGGGAGAGGTGCCAGCAACACAGAAGGATTTTCGATTCGTGTATATATATATATCTATATATATATATATATATATATATATATATATATTTTGGGGGGGGGGGGGGTGCTACCAATGGATTTCTAATTCTGAATAAAAAAAGAAATACATTTTACTGAATTAAGGAAAAGAAAATGCAAATTTATATAATATAACTTAAACTGCGTTTCCCCCACCTCCCGTGAAGGTATTTAAAAGTCCAACTCTCTTGTATGCAAAAATCCGCATTTTCGTTAGGCCTATATAATTATATCCAGCAATTATTAATTATAACTCCAAATGTCTGGCACTTGGGCCTAAACAGCAGTCCTTCCCTTCCTCCCAAGGTTATAAAATAGTCTAAAAATAGTAACTGATTTTTATATTTTATTAATAGAACTTACAGCTAACAAGTGTCGATGTAAAGTGGCGCAACACCGGACGTTTTGAAATAATCGACTGCTATTATCTAAATAGACATTCTGGTTTGCATTTTGACTGCATCCTGTTAGACAGTAACCCTCCTAGCTTAATTATATTTGGTTTATTTACATTAGATACGTTCGTGCTTGTAGGTGACGTATTGAGTATTTGGCCCCCCTAGGCCACTAATATTTTACGCCCCACATTTCCAAAACCCAAATCGTTAGAGCCAGTTAGGCAGACTGTCCAATGCACAACAGTAACCCCTCAAATAACCCCCACCTTTGCGGTGTTAGAATTGACGACATGTAAATGAACCCCTCAGTAATAACTTCCTCGGAAATAACCGGCCTCGGTGGCGTCGTGGTTAGGCCATCGGTCTACAGGCTGGTAGGTACTGGGTTCGAATCCCAGTCGAGGCATGGGATTTTTAATCCAGATACCGACTTCAAACCCTGAGTGAGTGCTCCGCAAGGCTCATTGGGTAGGTGTAAACCACTTGCACCGACCAGTGATCCATAACTGGTTCAACAAAGGCCATGGTTTGTGCAATCCTGCCTGTGGGAAGCGCAAATAAAAGATCCCTTGCTGCTAATCGGAAAGAGTAGCCCATGTAGTGGCGACAGCGGGTTTCCTCTCAAAATCCTTGTGGTCCTTAACCATATGTTTGACGCCATATAACCGTAAATAAAATGTGTTGAGTGTGTCGTTAAATAAAACATTTCTTTCTTTTCCTCGGAAATAAGGTGGAAGAACGGCAGGTGTCAAGGAGCTTCCAATACCGTTACCGGCAACTGCTCCACCACTCCCCGGCAACAGAATCAGAAACCCGCAACGGGTGTAACAATATTTCTCCAAATATCCCAACCTATACATATAGATCTCCCTTATCGGGTAATTTTCTCCCCGAGTGGCTTGGCTGTAGGGGTATTCGGGGAACAAGATCGTATATATATATTTACTATTAACCAACGTTAAATTCACTAGAAAGACAACGACACAAGTTTAGTTTCAAATATGTATTATAGAATACCAGGTAAAGGGTTACAGCACTTACATGGCCTGTTACAGCCGGTGTCACTCCACCTCTAGGCTGAGCACCACACGTAAACGTAATCACTTGGCACTTAGGGCTACAGTTACCTCTCACAGTTAAAACAGTAACCATCCTTAGAATAATTAATTATTATCCTCAGTCTTCCCTACATCAAATATTCAAAGGACCTATAATTTACCAGGTCATGATACTAGGAAGGAAGGAAGGAAATGTTTTATTTCACGATGCACTCAACACATTTTATTTACGGTTATATGACGTCAGACATAATATGGTTAAGGACCACGTAGATATTGAGACAGGAAACCCGCTGTCGTCAATTCATGAGCTACTCGTTTTGATTAGCAGCAAAGGATCTTTTGTATGCACCATCCCACAGACAGGATAGTACATACCACGGCTTTTGTTACACGAGAAATAGCCCAATGGGTCCACCAACGGGGATCGATCCTAGATCATACTAGGATTACCAGTTATAGATATTATAACTTCTGGGTAAGAGACGCCTACAGTTTACTTTAGTCGTTCTGACTTTAGATTACCTGGGGCCTAATTCACAAAGCTCTCTTAGGCTCTGCTAGACAACAAAGCATCCTCTTTGCAAGTCTTTTTAGCATTACACTGCGATATCGCAAAGTTGCGAGAGTTTAGTGACTTAGGTTCCAGCTGTCTTTCCCACACCTGTTATATTCAACAAACCTACAGTTTACCAAGTCATGGGACTAGGATTACCAGTTATAGATCTATATTATAACTATTCGTAACTTCTGGGTAAGAGACGCCTACAGTTTACTTTAGTCGTTCTGACTTTTAGATTACCAGCTGTCCCACACTAAGCATAACAAGAATACATATAATTATAATACTTGATTGCCACAACAAAATACCTTTCAGTTACCACAGAGCAGTAAAACATAATTACCTATGTCAACTGGACTAATACTAGTAGTAGTTCGCCCAGCTGACAGCGTTACCACCTCCTCCCTGGTACCCAAGTCTCTCTACAGAAAGAACTCCCAGCTTATATCCCCTTGTTTGCAGCTGGGTCCCTTATCTTTGGCAATTCTCAGAGGCGGATCTATGGGGGGGGGCCTCTAAATTTTGCGATAGTTATATATATTAATTTTAAATTGTTTTACGATCTCCCTCCAAACCTCCCCCAAAGTTCCCTTGGCATTCCACCTCATGTTACTAAATGGATTTTCTGGATCCGCCACTGGTTCTGTAATTTATGGACGAGTGGCGAAATAATGGCCACACTAATTCTTTAAAATTACCAACAATACCGATACCATCTAACAAATAGGAGGAACCTTCTTGGGTTAATTACTCCATGCAATGGCTTTCGATCATTAAACTCGCTCTCTCACAGATGGTTGACCTAATTATTGACCCAACAAGGTATTATATGACAATACATTTGTATATACATTTGATTTGTACCTAAAAGTACTTTATTGAACCATCTACATAATCACCATATCACACTTATTATTAATATTTTATTAAAAATAAAAATTGAATTATGGTGTGACGGTACATGCTCTTAATTTGTTTTCGCCTGTGGCGATTTTACTTGTGTTAGAGGGCCGTGTGCAGTTTCATTGCACTTAAGCCCAGATGGGCAACTTGTTACGTAATACTTCCGCGCGACGGTCCTCGATCGGTACGCCTAATACACACCCAGCCAGGTGCGGAGGCCATGTGGCTAGTAGTTACGTAATATCTCCAGTAGTGCTGTTTATGGCCAGGAGATTGCTCGCGGTTGGCGACAGCCAGACTGACGATCAGAGAGAAATATACCGACTCTAGTAGAGTTGGAATATGAGATGATACGTGAGGTACCGCCTTGTACCCCCAGGCAAAATCCTGATTTATAATAAATAGCTAGTGTTTTAGAGGTATCGAGGAGAAACGGAAAAGGAAGCTTCCTGGGAACGTTAGTCCGTTTGGACTTTGGTAAATATATTATTTCTGCTCTGTGTATAACCTTGATGTGATTGATGTGACTTTTAAATATTTTGATACTGTATTATACCAATATTCTTTAGACAGTGTCTTCGGTCATCTGACGAAGTAAATCGTAGACTTCTTGTTCTAACATTATACGAGTATTTGGTAATATAAAGCTTAGCCAGTCATCCTAGACGACCTAGGTAAACTGTAGGTTATTGTCTTTATTGTGATAAGTATTAATTCTGTGTTACAAGGTTACTGAATGAGTAGTTAGGGTTAATTAAAAATTAACCCGTTAGGAATAGAGCTGTAATTCCTTTATTAATTAAGTTCCCCTGGAAGCGTTCCTAAATTATCACACGTTACTGAACGAGTAGTAAGGGTTAATTAAAAATTAACCAGTTAGGAATGGTGTTGTAATTCCTTTATTAATTAACTTCTCCTGGAAGCGTTTCTCAATTATCACACGCGTGGGTGTGGTGTAACGGTGAAGTGATTCGCATATTGTGCAACTAGACACCTAGAGATTAACTAATTAAGTGATCAGTTCTGGGTTGTTATTATTGCTGTTATTAATTAACTACTACGGCTGTACATTTGTCAGCGTAGATTAATACAGATTCCAAAGTGTATTATGTTTTTGTTGTGTTTCTAGAGAACTAACGTGCTATATTAATATATACTTTATATAAGATCGTATCTCTGATCATACCTAGAGACGAGCCATACTAGGGTTTAACAGCCTGTTACAGAGAGATCTAATAGATATACAGTTAGGAGAGATATTTTGATAATCGTGTTTTATTCAGTTACGGGTATTATAGAATCCCCGTGACATATGGGTACGGTCTATAATTCTGAGAAAAACAACGGCTATTTGGAGAGCAGAGGTGTGACGTATTATTTTGAGTCACGTGACGGGCATTCCCCAAATAACCGTAGTGCCAAAACGATTTACCAAGCGATTTACCATAACTAGAACGCTTGACCGTCCTCTGCGACGTAGGGTAAATAGAAAAAAAAACACCAATGAAAATAAGTGATTAAAAAATAATAAAAACATGTACTGAATGATAATAAGGCTATTGATTATTCAAACGTTTGGTAATTTTGGCATATAGTCTTAGAGAGGAAACTCGCTACATTTTTCCGTTAGTGGTGGTGCACTGACTAGATACATACATACGCATAGGGCCTATTGGAAAACTGAGGTAAATAGTTTTGCGAAATATCTATTCATATTTTAACTATCGCAATACTATTGCAATAGTAAAACTGACCGCTATAGTCACCCCAAGTTATAACCTAGCTGAGACCTTTTTAAAGCATGCATTTCCATCATTATACACGCAAAATTAGTTGTAATCCATGTGAAAATGCGTAGTGATTCGTTTGAAACCAGTTATATAGCTGATTCGCAGTAATGCTAATATAAATAAATGTTGTTATCCGGATTCAGACATTTTTGTTTAATTTGGAATAAAACCATCTTACTTCTCTACAAAATGGGAGCCCGAACGCCTATGACCACTGTAAGAGTAGTAGAATATAATGACTAATTGAATCAACAACATTAATTTAGGGACAGGCGGATGATAATACACAAATGTTTGGGTGTTGTTGTTGTTGGGGTTTTTTTTTTTTGTGTTGTTGTTTTTTTTGTTTTTTTTGTGGGGGGCTGTTGTTGTTTTGTTGTTGTTGTTTTTTTATTGGGTTTTTGTTTGTTTGTTTGTTTGGGGGTGGGGGGTGGGGGGGGGGGCTCATTGCGGGCCTGATAAGATTTTACCGACCACCTGACATGGATAGCCAGTCCAGGTGAGCTTTCGTCATTGTGCAGTCAGTTGCATGCACTCGAGGATTTAATTGGTCGAATGAAAATTAATTTAGCTAAATTTAGGCTCAAAGACGAAATGACCAGGTTTGATTTTTAAAAAAAAAAAAAAAAAAAAAAAAAAAAAGGGTACGTTTATTATTTACAGACTTTAAACAACAACACATAATAACCTATAATATAATGTGTATTATTCACTCGTATTCACTATTTTTCTCCAAACCTCCAAACACCAAACCAGCAGCACCTCACGAACTAAAGTAATCTAGACCTCGTTGTCTGGTAGGTTGTATAGTAGTAGGCTGATGCAAAATGGCGGAAACAGCTGGTTCTGACGTTTCTACTGTCATTTCTACTGATTACGGCAGATCACCCCATATTTGTCTACAGTAGTGATGCTTCATGGTTGTATTTTACTAGATCAATGGAAAACTTAATAGACATGGCTGATCGCAGCTCATCAGTGGAAATGCCAGAATGCCTACCCCCAGAGGTAAGAATTGCACTTCGTCCATTGTTTATATTTTATACCCCATCCTAGTTCGAGTCACCTCCAGCCTTACCTCTTATTGATATTGATATGTGGGATAAGGCTAGAGGAAAGTCTATGTAATGCTTTGGCAATTGTCGACAACCAAATGGTTGCAAGCTAAAGTACACGTTTTTCCCTAAATCTGATGCCACAGACAGAGCTTTAGTCTAGACTGATTGGAAAGACTTTCCTTTCGCACTGTCACTAATCCTGGCCTAACCCTAACCCTAACTCTAACTCTAACTCTATTTATTATAAGTATTTATAATGTTCTTTATAAATGACAGTGCCAAAGGAAAGTCCTACGGATTGATTATTCTCATGTCTAGCTCGAGTACTTTGCCTGTAAGAGAGCTAGACGGACATTTGGACATAAATACGCTCTCATTACAGTCAGAGACCAAGCTATGTAATTTTTTGGCAATCGCCGACCACCAAAAAGTAGTCCAAGATTTCCGCTCTAATACCACAACAATCCTATGTTTGACGTCAAATATATTTACATTGACCATTTTCGAGTTCCTTGATTAAAAAAATTTCAAATATTAATCACTAATACACACACTATAGAAAGAAACCCGACAGCACCCACGTTCAGCTTAGCTTCGGCAAACTCTAAGTTCGCCGACCTATATCGTGATGTTGCGTCACATGATCGCCTACTCAGCCATTCCGTCTTCCAGTGCCCGACAATCACAAAAAAAAGTTTGTTTTGTGTAATGACACCACTAGAGCACATTGATTCATTAATCATCTGCTATTGGATGTCAAATATTTGGTAATTTTATCATTATGTTAAAGAGGAAACCCGCTTCATTTTATCATTAGTAGCAAGTGATCTTTTATATGCACCATCCCACAGACAGGATAGCACATACCACAGCCTTTGAAATACCAGTCGTGGTGCACTGGATTGAAGCGAGAAATAGTGCGATGGACCCACCGACGGGGATCGATCCGAGACAGACAACGCATCAAGTGAGCGCTTTACCACTGGGCTGTGGACAATCACCAAAGTGACAGAGAGTGGTACACACACACACACACACACACACACAGAGAAACTATTACATTCACGTTTTCTCAAGGTGTCCTATGCCTGAATGGCATGTGTACCACTCTGGCATATCAAAGGCCGTGGTATGTGCTATCCTGTCTGTGGGATGGTGCATATATATAGGCCTATAAAAGATCACTTGCTACTAATGATAAAATGTAGCGGGTTTCCTCTCTAACACTGATAAAATTACCAAATATCTGACATCCAATAGCCGATGATTAATGAATCAATGTGCTCTAGTGGTGTCGATACACAAAACAAACTTTTTTGTGATTGTTGGGCACTTGTCGTTTTGAGACGGCCCCTGGAAGACTGAATGGCTGAGTGGGCGATCATGTGACTCAGCGTCACGATATAGGTCATTGAACTTAGAATTCTGCTGTCCGGAGTTTGCCGAAGCTCAGCTGAATGTGTGTGCTGTCATGTTTCTTTCTGTAGTGTGTGTATTAGTGATTAATATCTTAATTTTTTTTAATCGAGGAACTCGAAAATGGTCGAGGTAAATATATTTGACATCAAACATAGGATTGTTGTGGTATTAGAGAGGAAATCTTTGACTACTTTTTGGTGGTCAGCGATTGCCAAAAAATTACATAGCTTGGTCTCGATTGACTGTAATGAGAGCATATTTATGTCCAACTGTCCTTCTAGCTCTCTTACAGTCAGAGTACTCGGGCTATCTCAAGTCTAGTCATGACATTAAATTTACATGTTGTTAACCAGTACCAATGCTACATGAAGAAACCAAACCAACACCCCTATAGATACGAAACGAACCTGCTCACTACTTTCTTGTGGTGACGTATTACAAAGTGTGTTCTCACATGACATGCCATGCACGCTTTTCTTGCAGTAGTGCAGGTTGCACATTAAGTTAATAATTTTCTTAATGTGCAGGGCAAGTTGCTTCCCTCTATTTAGAAAATTTAAAATGGCAAAAATTTTATGTTGTCATTGGAAAATTTATTTTGTTAATGATAATTATAAGGGATTTAGAGAGTACAGTAGGTTATAGTAAACATACATTTTTGGTGTGTGTGTACATTTGTTGCTCTATGCCAATAGGTTCTTTTGACCACAGTTGGATCGTTAGTTTGAGTTCGGTTTTTAGTATTGACGTTTGTGGTAATAAAGACACTTCCGGTTACTGTTCTGCCAAAAGATGTCTGGTGTTATTTTGGATCGGGTATTTGTGTAAAACTTAACTAACTGGCGTGGACATGATCCTATGTATTAACGGTGTTACCAGGTTCATTTACATCAAATCATTTGCAAAATATCGCAACCGATCTATTATAAATACTATATTTTAGCATATTCTGGCGAACATCCGGTGTCAGCGTTCCACGTTTCTGCGAGACAACATTATACTTGTTGTTCCCCACAGTTACTTCAGTATTGTAAGGTTTCATCTGTATCAATATACTGATTGGTAAACGTCCCATAATGACAAACAACCATCGAGCCCCTAAACAATGGTGTCTGTCCAAGCATGAGACTATTAGTTTGTTTGAGAGTTGGAGACAAAACCTGCAATATACTCTATCACTTGACCCACACTTCTCACCTTTGCTAGTACCAGGATCTACCTGGGAGAAACTACTAGGACCAACCCACTTCGCGGATTCCATGATGATCCTGAACGTGTACCAGTTCAGCGAAGGCTATCTGCACAACAAAAAGTTAATGTGCTAGAACTCATGTTAGCTAGGTCAAATCGCTAATTATTGCCCCATTCTTTCACGTAATACCATTGTGCGAAACTCGACATAATTAGAAAACACCTGGCAAGTTATTCGCTTACACTTCGGCTTTCAGACTACAGGTGCCCATCTATTAGATTTCAATGATATTCAGTTACAACCTGATGAGGGCCCTGAAGATTTGTATCAACGGCTCGTTGCATTTGTTGAAGATAACTTACTCACAGCTGAGTCCAAAATAACTCCTTTGCTTGAAAACTTTATTGTCTTAACATGGTTACGTTTTGTTCACCCCATTTTGCCCAGACTTGTTAAGCAACGGTACGGTACCAAACTGAGATCGCATACTCTGGCATCTTATTAAACCAGAAATCTCTCAGGCCTTACTTTCCCTCTTAGATGAATTACAGTGCAGTGAGGAAGCAAAAGTTCTTCGAGCATTCCCTAATCGTGATTATCAAAAAAAATAATCTAGAAAGCCAGGCAACAACACCAACCGCCAAGCTACTACAAAGATATGCTCGCTGTGTAAACAGTCTGGCAGACGGGATTACAGTAATTTTCTTAGCACATGTACATTCTTACCCGATGCCGACCCCCGATACATAGCAAGGTCGAGACAAATTATGTCAATCATAGAAAGTGACGACGAGTCCGAGTTTTGTGACGATATCCCTAATGAACTTGCATACCAGCCATCAACAGTTACGCAAGCATGCGTTCAGCCCGCTGCACGACGAATAAACATTGCATCATTGCCCTATATCGATGTATTCTGCAGACATCACACTGTACGAATTACACTTGACACCGGTGCTACTGGAAACATGATTCATGAAGCGACGGCTGTCCGCTTAGGTGCTATAATCAACCATACCTCACAGTCCGCTCGTCGAGCTGATGGCTTTTCTCCACTGGAAATAGTTGGAGGGACCCAACTCACATTCACTAGAGAATGTCATAAGAAACCTAGATGTCCCCATTCTCGCGGGTGTTCCTTTTATGGAAAGTAATGATGTTTAATGCAGACCTGCATCTAAATCCATTATCCTTAAAGATGGAACTTGTTACAAGTATGGTTCCTGCAGCTCCGTGAATCCTGAGGATGTGCCTCATACCATCCGCCGTACGACTATCCTGCATGCTCCCTCCTCAGCATCCACAATCTGGCCAGGTGAATATATAGAGATTGATGTCCCAGACTCAGCCTGCATTGGTGACAGTGACTTTGCTCTTGAGCCTCGATGCGATATCTACCAAAAGAAACAAATGGTAAACATACAGGAGTGGCCCGTACCGGACATAGTCACAAGTGTTTCGGGACATATTCGAATCCACAACCCATTCAGTTATCCTGTGACACTCAAGCGCAATGAACATTTCGCTCAAATTCAACCTGTATTCATCCCAGAACACAATGTTCCTGGCCATCATAAACCTGCTGATCACTACCACTCGAAAGATGGTGTCGAGCACTCGCGTGATGTCATATTGGATCCAGACAACATAATGCCTTCTGATGTCAAGCAAGACATCAGACACCCACTAAAAGAATGTGATCATGTGTTCAGCCCGGATATTAAAGGATACAATGGCGCTGTTGGTCCTTTGGAAGCGGTAATTAACATGGGCCCAGTGTTACCGCCCCAAAGAAAAGGTCGATTACCACAATATAACCATAACCAATTGGTTGAACTTCAAGACAAATTTGATGAACTAGAGGAAAAGGGTGTTTTTGTGCGACCTGAGGACGTAGGTGTCTCAGTTGAATACGTCAACCCATCATTCCTGATTAATAAACCTAATGGTGGCACACGTTTGGTTACTGCATTCGCTGATGTTGGACGTTACAATAAACCACAACCAGCACTCTTACCTGACACTGACTCCACTCCACAGAAGTATATCGTCACCACTGATCTCACCAGTGCCTTTTATCAAATTCCTTTAGCCAAAGAATTGATGAAATTCTGCGATGTGGTGACTCCCTTTGGAGGTGTTTGTGTTTATGCCCGATCAGCAATGGGCATGCCAGGCTCAGAAACAGCCCTTGAAGAATTGACGTGGTAGCAAAAATCGCTGATGACCTTTTTTTGTGGAGGTTTACCTGAGCTCCTACTCAACTGGAGAAATGTACTTGCACGTTCTCTTATGATTTGCTTCCAAAAACAGTGATAAAATTAGCCAACACGTCTTTTTAGATTTTCTGACATACGATTGCAGCTTTTGCACGAACAATCCATTGTTTATGTTGATATTGGTTTTGTATAACCAACAGATAAACAACAAAATAATTGTGCCAAATTTTATGCGCTGATTAATGCTTAACAAAAGTAAATATGAATGGCCAATGATAACAACTTCCAAGATGGCAGACAAAACTCAAAATGGCCACTAAGTTTAAGATTTTAAGGGATAAAATTATTGAACAATTTACAGAACATTGTCACTACAGGCTGAGATGACATGCATCATTATTAACACATGCAATAAAAACTGAGCGGCAATTAACATGGCTCATCGTGACCTCATAGTACTGTATTATCAAATGTTTTGCAAAGGGTAACTTTAAAAGTACTATTTCTTGTGACAATCAACAAAGTCCAAACAATATTGATGACTGCACACTATTGGCAACACTTCCAGTAATGTAGAGTACACTGGCGACCCCAGTTCCATATGCTATCACCCGAATGATTAAGGGATTATATATATATATATGTATATATATATATATATATATATGGTATCTTCGCTGAGGAGCCGACTCAGAATGATATTGTTAACGAAATGACATCGCGACAGTTTTGCCGCCGCTAAGTAAGCAAACAAAAACAAATTACAATTAAAAAACAAAAACGATATTGAACATGAACTTTTGATTTGAAGTTTTATTATGTATTTTTGTGTGTTCAATGTTGATAATAAATGAAATGAGTTACAATTTGTGTACATGCTACTATAACGAACTAATTATCATGGTCCCTTTCAGTTTGTTATAAGAATACTTTACTGTATATTCATTATTATTATTACAGACCTACATGTATACATTGTATTTGGACATTTTTATATTAATTTTTAATATTATGTGTCTTATCTAACCAGTATTTTAATTTTTGCAGGAGGAAGAAGGAAATGTGGAATATAAGGTAAGGTCAATTTGCAATGGAGTTAATTTTCATGAAATGTGTTTGTTAGTAATATCATCCAGAAAATAGAATCGACACGCTTACAACAAACTACTGCATACAACAAACTGGTCGTAAAGTCTAATTTTGTTTTCATACTATATATTATTAATAAATTTTAATGTATGACGAATTAACTTTCAAATTGAACCAAATATTTTGTTTAGTAGTTGGTTAGTTGGTAGGCCTTTCAAA
Organism: Gigantopelta aegis; assembly: GCF_016097555.1. Taxonomy (NCBI): domain Eukaryota; kingdom Metazoa; phylum Mollusca; class Gastropoda; order Neomphalida; family Peltospiridae; genus Gigantopelta; species Gigantopelta aegis. The sequence goes on from NC_054702.1 coordinate 47,145,129, forward strand.
AAAAAAAAAAAAAAAAAAAAATATATATATATATATACAGTCAAACTTCAATAACTCCACCTTCGATCTCTCGAAAATTTCAATCTCTCGACTTGAAGCGACGGTCCCGGCCGAATTGCTATACAAACTTAGTAATAACGGCCTTCAAAAACTCAAACTTCACACTCGATAAACTTGATCTCTCGACCTAATTCTTTGGTCCTGCCATAAAGATTTAATAGATTATACACCTCTAAAACTCGACGCGTGTGGATTGATCAAACTGTCGTTGCCGATAGAAATTTAACAATGAATGAATTGTCATTCAGATCAATCAGACGAAGCGTGCCTTTCTTGGGTGGTCTGGGCTGTCGAGGATTAAGGTGATAATTACAGAATAATAGATCATCAACTAAACGGAACGACATGATCCTGTGATTGGTTGTCGGCATTCATACACGGAGGGCCTTGCTATGTAATACAAAATTACAGACACCATCTGGTTAACTTCCAAGAGCATAATTTGTAATAATTGTTAGCGCTGGGTTTTTTAAAAATATAAATGTTAGTTCCTGATTTACATTAGTGTTTTTTAATGATTTTTCTTAATTCAAATAATTCAAATAATTTTGTGAAAAACAAATATACTAAGTGCTATTTGGCATTCAGTGATTTATTTGTTAGTTACGTTCCGCCATGTTTTGACATCTACAAAATACATCAAAGTTCATTATATAATTTACTTCCTGTTTTGTATGTAAATGCCATTGTTTTTCCTTGTTTTTTCTGTCAATAAATACATGCAGGGGTGCTCAAATGTGAAAGTGTGATGGTTGCCCGGTGGGCAACCAGTAGCTGAAGTTTGGTTGCCCAACATCATCTCTTGGTTGCCCACATATTTCATAAACGTTTTATGAATATAATTTTGAACTGTCTTTAAAATGAAACTGAAATTGAAAATGTTTTTATTATTATCATTACTTATTATTTTAGTTTTATTCCTTTTATAACATTATTTATCTACAGCTCATCTTTGCACAAACGGGTGCACACATACACTTCACCCCCTCCAAAAAAGTGCGCGAATAAACTCTAAAATTATGTAATACTCATGTTCAACGGCTGCATCATCCATTCCTAAAGATTGTGACATACTTTAGACAACATTATTTAGCACCTCTGTGTAGGAGATTGAGCAAATTAAACACAAGTAATATTACAAGATATTGTTTTTAAAAGGATACATAATTCTTATCAAACAACCCCCACCATTCAATAACGCGTTCAATTTCAATGACGCAAAACGTCACAGGAATTGCTTAGAGTGAGAAAGTGCGGGATTATTCTGTAAAACAGTGTACATGTGACGATCACGAGTAGCAGGCCTGATCCGCATTGTCAGTGATACCAAACATTTTGTCTCATGTCAGATTGACCCTACTTAGTACTACTAGTTTGTCCCTATCCAGATTATTTCGCCACCAAATATATATTTTATATTGACGATATTACTAAACCATTTAACAGAAATACCACTTAATTCATGAAAATACAAAGAACTTAAAACATAAAAAACATGTTTTACAAAATGCAGAACTCGTTTTGAAGTAAAGTTAATAATGACAACATTTAAGAAATAGTTCATTATTAATTAGACTAAAGCTTGCCAGATGGTGTTAAAAAAATTCACACTCTTTAAGCACAAGTTGTCAGTATTGGGATGAGTCAACAAGGTTTTTAGGATGAATAGGAAATGTTTTGTAGCGAGAATTGGTACGAACCAGCTAGTTTGGGGACGAAATATCTGGCATATGGCTTTCCAAACACCCCTTGCCAAAATCATGCACGGTGGACACTGAGTGGATAGCAGCATTAGGGTGGATATTTATATTGCCTATTAGTCAAGTTGTCAGTGCCAATACTTTTGAAATGCCTGTGACTGTCCAAGTGTCATGAAGTTTTGTTTTTGTTTTTATTTGTTTTATGATTTTCTTGGTTGCCCGCAGCATATTTTGGTTGTCCCAGTCGTGCGGACAACCGATTTGTGCACCCTGACATGTATATGCCCAAGCATATGTATTTCAAATTCATCTGGTCTATCTTTTTTGTTTTGTTATTTACTTACTTTTACAATATACGGAAAATAAATGTATCACAGGCATCAGAAGATGCCAACATAAGTTATATATTAATTCAACATTCAACTGGGGATGAATATTTTGCAGTTTAGAGGCAGGCAGTGAAGCGCATGCTTCTTACAATATTAAGTGAAATTATTCAGCTGCAATGCAGTTTCTCCTATATTAATTTCGAAAACTCGAACTCCCTGAAACTCAAACTATACTGAAGGCCAAAAGAAACTTTACCATAGTTTTAAGTCACTCTGGTGTAAAAACAACAAAAGATAGTCGCATGAGGTAAAATATATTGACTAGATCAATATGTCAACATTAACATAACTAAAAATGAGTGTCATTCAGCATCTGATAATGACGTCACATTTTCCCAATTCGAGGTGGTGTATACAAATCGAGCTTTCAACTTCATGGACGACATGCAAAGCATACAGACAATCACTCAAGTCCAATAACAAGTCACATTAATAGCGTGTGTGACCACCCCTTGCCCCAATACAAACAATAATTCTCCGACGCATAGAAAAAATCAGTCGTCTGATGAGGTCACGTGGGACACGTTGCCATTCTTCTTGAAGGGCCTGGATCAGTTCCTGTTGGTTGGCTGGAGGGTGTGGTCGTTGTCGAACACGGCGATCCAAAACATCCCAGAAGTGTTCTATGGGGGACATGTCTGGGGAGCGTGCAGGCCACGGCAATACGTTTACGTTGTTGGCTCTAAGGAATTTCTGTACGATTCTGGCTGTATGAGGTCTGGCGTTGTCTTGCTGAAAAATTACACCACGTGGCTGCCGTTGGAGAAATGGTATTGCAATTGGACGAAGAATGTCATCCCTGTAACGATGAGCTGTCAAGTTTCCGTGAACGATGACCAATGGTGTCCTTTCCTGTGCACAGATACCTCCCCACACCATGACACTCCCTCCACCATATGGCACGAGCTCCTGAACGCAAGAAGCCGCCACTCGTTCTCCCCTACGGCGGTACACACGCTGTCTTCCATCAACTCTGAACAAAGAGAACCGGCTTTCATCAGTGAAAAGAACCCGCAGCCAATCACGCCGCTGCCAACGTCGTACAGTCCTAGCCCATGTCAATCTCAAACGACGATGTTGTGGTGCCAGTAAGTGTTCTCTATATGGTCTGTAAGCCCTTATTCCATGAGTCCTGAGTCGCCTGGCCACTGTCTGTCTACTAACCTTGTGACCTAAGGCATTCATTGCTGATGACGTCACTGTCAGGAAGCGATTTCGTAGATGCAAAGTACGCAAGTACCGGTCATCACAGGGCGAAGTCACCCTGGGTCTGCCTGTTCTTGGCCTGTCTGATGTCTGCCCTGTTTGCCTGTAGCGTTGCATCAAGTTTGTAACAGTAACACGGGAACAACAGAAGGTTCTGGTGATGTGGGCATGAGTGGCTCCCATCTGTATCATACCCAGGGCTCTCTCGCGTTGTTCTGGTGTCAGTCGTGGCATTCCTATGGTGGTTTTTTTATCTGTGTGGATGTCTGACATGCCGTCTATACCGTTTTTATACCCTTATTGCACGTGCAATTGTTGTTGTTCATAGTGCACGAGTTTTTCACTTTTCTGTGCAGTGGGCGGGTATAATTTTCTGCATACATTATTGTTGTGTTTGAGCTATGTGTTTTGGATTGAGTTACTTTTTAAAAACAATTAATTTTTTCTTAAATTCCAAATTGAAAATGGTAAAGTTTCTTTTGGCTTTCAGTATATTTCCTCGTCCCCTTCAAGATTGAGTTATCAAAGTTTGTGTGTGTGTGTGTGTGTGTGTGTGTGTGTGTGTGTGTGTGTGTGTATATATATACATACATACAGTCAGGCCTCGTTACAATGACCATGTTCGTCCCTGGGTAACTTTGTTGTTATATTGAAATTGTTTTTATTTTACGACAAATCACCACAGATATTCGCCACATTGATTATTTTGTCGCCATTTTTATTGCAATTGCCGATTGTTGCGAACAACAGGCTGGGCACTTTATATATATATATATATATATATATAGATATATATATATATATATATATAATCTATATATATATGTGTGTGTATATATATATATATATATATATATATTTATATTTATATAAACCTCTCAAGACCGGTCCCTCTGTAATCTGTTATTCCCTCAAAACCAGATGTTTTACAGAGTCCCTTTTTAAAAACCAGGACAGAACTTAACCTCTAAACTAGATCTCTCTTAAAACCAGACATTTGTCTTGGTCCCAAGGGTGTCCAGTTCAGAGTGGTTTTACTGTGTGTGTGTATATATATATATATATATCATATACAGAGAGAGAGAGAGAGAGAGAGAGAGAGAGAGAGAGAGAGAGAGAGAGAGAGAGAGAGAGAGAGAGAGAGAGAGAGAGAGAGACAATAACAAAAAAACACTGATAATAACACCAAAAAACAATGGTAATAACCTCTCTATATATTGTCTGTCTGTCTGTCTGTCTGTCTGTCTGTCTGTCTATACATATATACATATTTATACATCATACATGTATGTCTGTGTATATATCCTTTCGACACCACAAAGCCAACATTACTTTTGCTTAGTGTTTATTTTTATAAATACATGTAAACATTTTGAAAAGAAAAACTAATTCAAACAATATAGGAAAATAGCTCTAGGATTGAATTGTCAATTTTTTAATCAAACCATAACCCAAACCCTAACTCATTCTGCTGTATCTCAGCTAAATTTATGACAGTAAAGCTCTAAATATACACAGTGTATATTGTATACAATATTTACTTAAATATCAAAGTACTGAGTTCACAGTTTGGTAATCTGTCCAAAGGCCGAAACAATTAGTGGTGCGCCATAATGATTGATAATGGTCTGATATTCCATTTTCAGAGGTATAATTTCCACTAAATAAACATTTTGGGAGTGAATTATTCATTCAGACTTCCTTTTAGAGAGGTTTTCAGTTTAGAAACGTAAACTAGTGTTAAAGGATCTGTAAATCATGGGATTGAAAAATGGCCAGTTTTGAGAAAATTCGGGTTGAGAGAGGGTCCAAAGTTGAGGGGTTTCACTGTATATATAAAACTGTCATTAAAACCCATAAAACATAAGTCTATTGGCAATAAACAATTATTTTTTTATGCTTAAGGGTGTTAATTTTAAAGATACACAAACATACAGATCCTATATTCATCTGACATGAACCACAACCATTTCTTTTCAATATCACCTGTTGTCAAACAAGTGCATATTCCCCTAAGGATAGTAGTCTGGTTCGAACATCCCAACAGCCAATGGGATGGCCTAAGATTCTTCTACTGCGCACACCTTCCTGTCCCAGTCACCTGACTGTAACTTCCTTCTTTTTCCTTCGCTCTTATGGTTCGGACGTTCTTATTTTTCACTCCATATTAATCTGAGCCATTTATCTTTTTTTTACTTGGTTTATTTGAGACTTTATTGTCTGTAACATTCTACAATGTTGTTACTTTATTGTCTGTAACACATTCTACAATGTTGTTACTTTATTGTTGTACAATTATTTCGGCTGTAATCACTTTATTTAAAGTGTTATGTGAAAATTATAAATTTCCACGTGTGCCGGTCAAGAGCTCTGGTTGCCATTTTAAAATGGTGGCTTCTTGTTTACCAGAATTGTACAGACTTCTGTGTCTGCCTTTTCATTACAGTTACTAATTGAAAATGTCAGATACCAGTTCATCCAGAGTGGTGAGTCTTGCAACAAGTGCAAGAAGTTTATGGCGGGAGGGGAGCCGCACGACGTGTGCCCTAGTTATCATCTGCCATGCGACATAGAATCTTAATGTCTCCTGTGTCTACCTTTGGGCCCTACAGAGTTCACGGTTTATCTTAAGGTCCTTACCCAACGGGCCAAGAAGGTTGAGACGGCATCAGCTTCAGCTCTTCCACAGCCTTCAATTATGGATTCGGTTGCTGAAGTTTTGAAAAGTCTTCTGCCCAGCATGCTACAAGAGACATTTGCAGTGATGTCGGCTACTGCGACTGCTGGTCCAGCGGCTTCGGTCTCTACTGATGTTCCATTCCCTATGATGGCTCCGGCTATGGTTACGGCTTCGGCTATGGTGTCTATGGCCCTCGCGCCCACGGGTGACACGGTTACCAATCCGATTCATGGTGACCTACCAGCTCTGACTAGAAAGTCTACATCATCTAGATTGCATAGTAGGACTTCTACTGATCATCGGAGCCATGAGCGAATCCAATCACCACGGACTTCGGCTCGTTCCAACCAACGTCACCATTCCCAAGGTCTTGACAATCAAGTGTCACAGACATCCACCGGGTCCCGTCGGGACTGTTTACGGTCTTGGTCTTCACGGCTTTCTAGTATTGGGGATAGACATGCATACATCAATTGGCAAGGCGGACACATTCCAGCAGCCTGCTTGACCTCATTTATCGACTGTTCGAGCTAACAGATGCCATTCCGCTGCAACTCTGAGCTCGTCACATCCCAGGGGTGTTGAATGTTCTGGCAGATACAATGTCAAGACCATCTGCTTCACAACCCACTGAGTGGATACTCAATCCAGAAGCATTTCTGGTGGGTGTGCCACAGGCTGAGGATACCAAATGCTGACCTCTTTGCGACACGCTTCAATTGTCAGCTGAGGTTGTACATCTCACCGGTTCCGTATTCAGAAGCTTTCGATCTTGGCGCTTTGGCCATCAGTTGGGACTGTCTAGATGTATATGTGTTCCCACCACCAGTACTGCTCCCACGAGTACTTCAGCGATTTCAGGAGTTCCACTGCAGACTACGCCTCATCACTCAGAAGTGGCCAGGCAGAATCTGGTATCCAGGCCTCATACGTCTTGCGGATCCAAATCCTCTATTGCTACCCGATTGGAATCGCCTCCTGTGTGGACATTATCTCCGAGGGTTTGAGGAAGAAGGGTTTCTCTTCTAACACCACGTCTGCGATACTGAAAGCTCACTGCCATTGGAATTGCCAGTCCATACGTACTATGCGGGTTCATTTATCCACACCACTGACGGATGCCACCATCACCACTGTTAATACTAACAGCATGGGTTTTGTTTATTCAGGGCATCCCATGGGGGATGGGCTAACCAAGGCTGGCGTTTTTCATCCACTGTGTCAGATTCCTACCAGTCCATGGGGAGAAGACGTGTGTATCTTCGGAGTACAGAACCCACTACCATCTGTTGAATGTTGCACTAGTTTGAGGACAGGTGATGTTGAAAAGAAATGGAGAAAACTTGGAGTGTTTTCTCTTTTATAAATACATCACCTGTCCTCAAGGGATGATACCTACCCAGTCTCCCCACTTCCAGTTCTCCGTGCAAGTCGCTCAAGGAAGAAGGAAGTTACAGTCACATGACCGGGACAGGAAGTGGTGTGCAGTAGAAGAATCTTAGGCCATCCCATTGGTTGTTGGGATATTCGAACCAGACTACTATAGTAGTTTGAGACAAGTGATGTATCTATAAAAGAGAAAACACTCCAAGTTTTCTCCATTCTGTGTTGTCATTCATGAGTGCTTAGTCATTGGTATTATTAATCTGCTGGCAGGTTTTATGTAACATTTTGGGTGTTATACATGTATGGGCATGCAATAACTTGTGAAAACATACAAGCCAGGCAGAGTAGACAGTGAAATTTAAAAAAAATGAAGAAAAAGAAAAAAAGAAGATTTATTGCCCCCAGAACATAGGCAGTGAACAGGTTGGGGAGCCATGGTCACTGCCTTACAAAGTACATATTTAAACAATAGTATCTAAACAAAATATGCTATTTAAATATGTTAATGCTTTCTATGATATTTATAAGACGGAAAGGGAGGGAGAGGGAGAGAGAGAGGGAGAGGGTGGGAGAGAGAGAGAGAGAGAGAGAGAGAGAGAGAGAGAGAGAGAGAGAGAGAGAGAGAGAGAGAGAGAGAGAGAGAGAGAGAGAGAGAGAGAGAGAGAGAGAGAGAGAGAGAGAGAGAGAGAGAGAGAGAGAGGGAGGGAGGGAGGGAGGGAGGGTATAAAGTATAAAGAAGTTGTGGGGATATTGAGAGAGTATTAGAGAATGACATTTTAATTAGTACTCTATTTCCAAGTGAACGTTCAAAGCATTATTTTTAATTAAAACATTCTTTCAAAGAGTGTTTTATAGGGTGTTCATTGTTTATGAAATGCTTCATAGTTGCAATTTTTGTAATAAATATATTTTTCTATATCAAAATTATTTTGTAGAATATTTAGACAGTGAAATTTGACCATAGCTTATACAAGTAAAACCTAAAAATCCACACTCATGACTAACAAAGTTTCCAAACTTAAGTACATACAGTTTGTACAGACTTGGCTTGACTTTATTAAAGCTGTGAATCTTTAAAGTTTAATAAACATGGGAACATTTTACAGTTAAGATACAATGTAAATGAATGAATGAATGTTTAACGACACCCCAGCACGAAAAAGTGATGATCAACATCAATATAAAAATTCAACAGTTAAATTAAAACACAGTATAAAGAACTGTGCAAAAAATACAATAAAAATTTAGAATAAAAGGCAGTATCATGAAAAAATTGTATAACAAATTCTGAATGGAATCGAAATGATTCCATCACATTTCTCTGACAAAAAATATCTTTACAATGATACGGACATTGTAAAAACTGATTGATTTCAACAAGCACTTTAAATGACTCTCAGTGCTGCATTCAACCAACAGCGATCCATTTCTCTCTTTTTTTGACAGTTTTAGGCTCACCAGCTAAGCCAACAAGCCCTTTCTGTACAGCAAAAGGTGATAACCTCTTCAAGGCTCCGTCATCAGATGAACTGATAACCAGGAACCTTGGCCAGGAATCTGACATTAAAACCTTCGATTTCTTTACAATTGAAACATTAGTCATAGATTCTTCATCAGATGAAGAGGAATCTGAAACCTCGGTGTGGACCCTTTTCAGGGTCACATCAAGAGTTTGAAAATGGTTTGAAGCCATAATGTAGGGGAAATGATTCATCAACCATGCTCCCCACCCACCACGGAGTCCAACATGAGACCCATGCCAGAGATACATGGTTAATATACTCAGGCAATGGAATACTCAAGCACCTGATTGACCCTAGCCACCGCCCCCAAGAGCAACAAATACAAAAGGTACCAGGTAACTAAAACAATGTTTGTTCTTGGCTACTATAAACAAAACAAAGGTTGTTTGCTCTCGAGCTTGGCATGACTAGCCGATTGATCAGGTTGGGCCTCCCTGACCACCAGTCTGGCTGAACTCTAGGCCAAAGTGGTGTGTTGCTGGAAAACATATCCGTAGATATGCCCCCAACTCAACCACTAGGATCCCATCATCCAGCATTACAGGATGCACCTCATGGCCAACAAGGTGCCCCAAAAGGGGAGTTGTACTGTATTAGCCATTCTTATAGAGAATGTTTCAACCCTGCACAACGGTGAGGTTACAGTACTTGCAGGGGAGATACAATGTAGTAAAAATAAATAAGATAATTTTAAATATAAATATAAGTATGAATATATTTATGTATTAATGTATATATACCGGTACATGAACCTACATGTACATGTATACTGAGTCAAATTAAAAACTTCACAACTATTTCATCTTGGCTAATTAGCAAATATAACAGAAGAACATGTTAAATAAGGTATTTTTTTATTGTATGATGTCCAAAGAAAGAATAGGAATAAATGTTGAGACAAACAGTCAAAATGGTAATTCACAAGCAGGGTCGTCTGATGAAATCACATGTTCAGTAGCGTGTATGCCTTCCATGTGTACCCACAACTGCAAGGGCAACGCCTCCTCGTTGACTGCCTGATGCGCATTTGGGATATGGCGCCATTGTTTCACTAATGCAGTACCAAGTTCCTGTAAAGTCTGTGGAGGGTTCCAGAGAGTGTGCAGGCATTTTCCCAGCACATCCCAGGCGTGCTCGATGGGATTCAGGTCGGGCGACCTTGAAGGCCAATCCATGACATTGATGACCGCATTCCTCAGGTAATCCCTTGTCAAGATGGCCGTGTTGGGGCCTGGCATTGTCATGCTGAAAGATCAGGCCTGGACCATGAGCTGTCATGAAGGGCACAAGTTCCTGGGCCAGCACCTGGCATACCGATGCAGCAGCGTTGAGGTTGCCACGGATGACAAGAATCCGAGAACGTCCATTTTCACAGAAAGCACCCCAAACCATTACACTTCCACCTCCAAATCTGTCAACTTCACTGATACACCACTGAGCATGACATTCACAGTATCGTCTCCAAACCCTCTGCCTGCCATCAGCAAATCACAGTGTGAATCTTGATTCATCGCTAAACACGACTCTATTCCATTTCCTCTGAGTCCATCGCAAGTGGCGTTGTGCCCACAGTTGATGTTGATGAAATTGGGTCAAAATGGGTCCAGCATATGGTCGCCGTGCGTGGAGGTGAGCGGTTCGCAGCCGATTTCAGACACGACGTCTGAAAAGTTCATTACTGGTTGCTGTAGCTGTCATGGAATGGTTGCAGAGGTAATGTAAGACAATATGATGGTCATCTGCCTATGACGTCACACATGGTCTTCCCCTTTGGGGGCGATCAGGTGTGATGCCCATTTGTTGTACTCCGTGTCCGCAGATCATAAATTGCCTGTCGACTGCAACCCAATGCCCATGCAACGTCAGCTACTGACGTTCTCCGCGTGCAACATGCAGACAGCACGTTCACGCTGCACATTTGTGGCATCAAAACAGGTCGTAACAAATATCGTTTTAATGTGTTTTTTCATTGTGTCAGACTACTGTGAGCAAGTAACGATGAAAACATGTGTGCTATTGTAGTCAGGTGACCAGTGGCACGTGCAAAACCACTTTAGCCTCAATGGTGCTGTGCATGTGCTATGGATCAGATAACATGGGCTGTGGTGGGCATCAAATGGAATTTAGACATTGCTATTACAATATTTATTCCTTTCAACACTCATTGACTTTATTTAAATTTTAGAATGTGAAGTTTTTAACTTGACTCAGTATATATGAATTTTTGTTTGCAGCTGAAGTTAGTCAACCCAACTAATTTCCGGATTGAACATCTTATCACCCAGATGAAGTGGCGTTTGGAGGAGGGAGAAGGAGAGGCTATCTATGAGATTGGTGTGGAAGATAATGGAATGTTGGCTGGATTGGCCGACTCTGAACTAGAAGCTTCAATACAAACCTTACAGACAATGGCTAAAAGGTGATGCTGACATACCGTATGTTGCTGTGTATTAGCCAACTTTTGAAGTCTAGAAATACTTTCCAAAAGAAGAAAGTCGGCTTATACACAGAGGCAACAAACTGGTTAATAAAATCCTGATCAGAGACACTCCCGACCGTGACTTATAAATTTTGATCAGACCATTAAAGCCTTTCACAGCTTATGTAACAATAATTTGTGCACAGTATCAATAAAACACCCCATCGTGTAATATTATGTACTTTTTTGTTCTTGAATGCATTACAAGTTTGATGAATAATTTTAAAAATGTACTTGTTTTATTGTCATTTCAATGGTAAAAATGTGTTCTTTCCAACCATCCGCTATCTTTGTTTGTTAGGACCAGTCTTTCATGTAGCAAATCATAGGCACTTGATAATAGGATAATTTTATTGTTCTCAATATACTCCCATAAGAACCCCTCAAAAGTACGTACTACATACAGACCCCTAAAGGTACTGTTATGGTCAACGAGAAAAAAAAGATAATAATAAAAGTATTATAATTGTATCATGAAATTTAAAATATGATGCATATTCATAATAATTGTTAAAAAACATGTTTTATTTCCATAAATTAGCATCCCAACCACTGAGACGTAGCCTATATTGTTACAAGCGTTTTACAGACGTCTGTGACGGTGGCATTTTCCCAACACTCTCAACACAAAATATAAATTTGAAAACAGACTTAAAATATTGGAAAAATAATTAAGGAAACTTTTAAAATCTCCAAGATGCTTTATAAAGATGCAATCAAATGTAAAATGTAGATATTATACGAAGTAATTAAAAAACGTACTTGGTCAAAGTCGAGTATATAATCATAGAAAAGGCAAGCAACTAACCAAGAATCTAGGACGGAAGTGACATTTAATATTTTTGTTATCAGCACTTCCAGATCAACGTAAAGACGAGTAAGGAAGAAGCAGTACATAAATTTTTCAGTATGTAATGTCATTTATGATAAAGTGTTGCTTAATAATCCAATCTTGTCTACATTACTACATACTGTGAAATGCCACAACAGCATTAATTGATTTTAAACAGAGTTAATTAATCCCCCCCAATTTTGTATTTTTTTAAAAATAAATTTAATAATAATATTGTTTTTTAATTGCTTCATTAATTTATAATTTACTTATTTATTTATTTATTTTTGTGTGTGTCTATGTATGTGTGTGTGTGTCACTGCAAAACTTATCATTTTCATTAGTATTATTAGTATTTGTTCAAAACCGTTCCCCATCGAAAACCATCCCATTTTACTTCAGTGTTCTTTTAACAAAATGTACATAGAACTAAGTATTATGTTTTGATTATGTCATATTTCGTTCACAAATAAAGCCTCGGTGAACCATTACGACAAAATTGCGGGGAAATGCAGTTATTTTATATGTATTTGGGCAGGCTAGGGGTAGGGTTTGCACTTTGGCACGATGTTGCTACCCTGCTAGATACGTCCCTGTTTCGGGTGAAAAGGGGGGTATGAACTTCATTACCGTAGGCACGTGTTCAAGATTTCTTGCAGGGGAGTTTACACAGTAGCGACCAAAGTTTATAGGGTGTGGGTTCAAATCATGCTCGCCCAGAAAAAAAACCTGCTTGGGGGGAGCTTCGACCCTGAAACCCTTCTGCACACATGCCTGTGTCAGATGTATCTAAAGTCTGAACCAAATTAACAACTACAATAAATTACCCTCGTAACTTTAATTACCGTTAGATTTTCTCTACTTTTTGTCCAAACATAAGTCATGAAAAAAAACATTACATTGACTTGGATTCCATACATTAGACTGAAACCATATCACCTATTCCTAGGACACAATTTTTCACCGTCTGCCATTTCGCTTTTTTGTGGAATACTCGTCAAGAGGGGTGGAAGCCTAAGTATGTGATGTAATTAATCTGCCGCCATGATGAGTACATTATACCTTAGCACATGTCATGACGTTGTTAGATTACATCATATCAACCCATTCCTCTTGAAGAGTATTCCATAAGCTAAGCAGACGGTGGAAAACTGCATGTACATGTATTTTGCGCTATGCAATCTCAGCGAAGTCTATACTCGTGACATCGTTACAGTCTCGTATGTGGAATTCTGTGTCACTGTAATGTTTTTTACTTCACGATTTGTGTGGACAAAACTTGGGGGAAATCTAAAGGTAATTAATAGTAGGAGAGTAATTTATCGTCGTTAACAATTTGGTTCGGACATTAAAGCACAACAGACACATGATTTTCTTTTTCGTGAGAACATACAATTATATACAACAGTGAACTTGATTTTTTTTCAAAGATAAAATATTTTAAACTATACCTTCAGCCTGCTAAGCTTAGTCTTTCATTTTCAATTGTCTGTGTCTATCCCACGGTAGAAAATTATTTACATTATTTTAATTTAAAATATTTATTACAACTGTTAACATAATATGTAAAATTAATGTCTATAATAATTTTTTTTTTTTTTTTTTTTTTTTTTATTATTATTCCAGTACAAATTTCACAACACAAGTTCAGTACTTTTGGCTTCTTCTGTTTCCTTTTAGGTAATTTGTACGATCATTTTCTGGCGTTATTTATTTTAAGTTTTTATTGGTTGACTTGAAAGATTAAATTTTACTTCCGTCCGAGATGGTTGGAGTTGCAAACCTTGTTCTTTTTATGGTCCTGATGAAGTGTTTTTCATACCTGATTGTATCAAGGTCATACAGTATTTTTCAAGAAGCATGTGATGCAACTTAAGTAGTAAAATTAATTTTGTACTTATTTTAACATATTTCTCATGTAATTTTGTGTTTTAAAATTTGTATTATTGGCCGGGTAAAATCCTCACTTCGGCCCAGCTGGGAATAAAATGCGGAAAAAACGCTTTGCAGAGATTGCTGTTAAAACAAAATAAAACAAAACAAAAATAGTACTGACAATTGATCAGATATTGGGGGTTGGGGGGGGGGGGGTCTGCTATTTCAACAAAATGTTATTTAAAAACAATAATAGACATTTCTTGATTACAATATGTTTTCAATTTGAAACTCATCATCAAACTTTACATCAATTTTTATTTTTTTGTGGGGGGGGGGGGGGGGGGTGGAGGGGACAGTTCAAATTGAACTTCTCTTTCTTTGATTTTGATAGTTAAACTCATTTTTCTTCTTTCTTTCTCTGCATTCCACCCCCACCCCACCCACCGTCATGTTGGTATTTGGTCACAAAGTAACTTTCACATACTCATCTACAATGTCAATAGTGGCTAATATGAAGTAACCGAATCGTGTACTAGTGTCACAATTGGGAAATAGTTTATTATTCTGTCATCAAGTACCTATGTAGCAAATTTAAGATACAAAACAGTGTTTTTTCGTCGAAAAGGTATTATATTTTTAATATTATTGTTTTTGGGAGGGTGTAACTGTAAAGTAATACCATAAATAAATTAAGCTTATTATTAACATTACCGACTGAGATTTTTTTTTAAATAACATGAATATAATTTCACGACAATAATTACTCCCACAATTGTCACATGACCATACCATATGACAAGTGAACTTAGTCTTGATCAGTTTATATTGGCTTTCCTTCACTCCCAACATTTCTGTCTTTATCATTTTGTAAGCTTTTATTTGATTGGATCACACGATTTCACCACCTGCACTAGCTGTGAACATTTGTCATTTGTTTCTGTGTGTGGGGAAAACAGGCCTTATTGAATTTATTATTTGCTGTCCAGTGAATAATTTAATTACTTGTGTGCAATGTTATATTGTTACAGCTTGAATTGTTTATTTTCCTTTTATACTAAAAGGCAAAAGTTATTGTGACACACAAAAGACAAAGATAATTGATGATAAGTTGTCATGTATGAAACATTACAATATGGAAAGAGAAATGTCTGAAGGTATGGAAACGAGCAATAATCCATGAAAAGGGCGCACCTGTCATATGTAAATGAGCCACATCACTAGGGGGATCCAGAGCGAAGTTCACACAGTCAGTAGGGAGTGTGTCCACCTTGAGCATTGATACAGGCCTGCAGCATGGCACTGTCGTCTCACTGAGGCCACTAAACGCTGGAGAAAGTTCCTGGGAATACCTGTTTCGCAGATGCGTTGTTAGGATCCATAAGTATTGGCGCAGGGTTGTCATGAGTGGTCGGTCACTCTGGGGAAAGTCCCTGACCTGGTTGTTTTGTTGATACCGTTGCCATAATTGCCATATGGTGTTTCTGTGGACCTTGAATTGACATGTGACGTCACGCTGCGAGGTCCCAGATTCAAGTGTCCCCATGACTTGCCATCTGTAATTTTCACTAAGGCGTGGCATGACGAAATTGCATCAAACAGTTCACTAATGGTGTTTTTCTGACTTCTGGAATTCTGAAGGCTGCACAGAGTGGTAATGATTTGCGACTGAATGTCGGGCCTTTTATGGTGAACACTGGACAGGATTTCTCCCAAATATTCCATGTTTCTTGCACAAAGCATGCAATCACTGCAACAACTGCTTGGTTGCATTTCTTCTAGCTGTTTCATTCACATTTTCTCTGGGTTACATCCATAAATCCATTCACAAATTTATTACTCCAAAAAATCCATGCCTTTTAGTATATGATTTATCAGTGCTAAATTATTTTTCCACTGCATTGAAGCCTGGTACAGTATGAACAATTGCATAAATAAATGAGCACTTGGTTACAGAGCCATATATGGGAAGGGAATGGAGGCAAAGGGGCAAAGGCCTTTTGCTCTATTACAAATGGGTTTTTTAAATGGTATTGTGACAACCATTCATGGCCTAAAAATGGTTAAATTATATTGTGTTGGGATAAAATCTGAAAAAAAACCCTTAAACTTTACTTGGGGTTGATGGGAAGAGTTGTGTATAATGGGTATCAGGGTTCTTCTTAATGCTAAATGCTTATATAAATAATAATTGCTTTTCTGCCATCTTAGATATTGAATCAAGACAATGTTAATAACAAAGTGGAAGAATAAATTAAAATACAAGGGTGCAATCAAAATTATGAATTTTATTTTATTCAGCTTATTTGCTCATTGACTATTAAAAATACAGTTGTATTTGAGATACACTAACATTTTCGCAACAGAATTTGAATTAGGACCATCCCATTATTAACAGCATTTTCAATAAGTGCCACAGTCACTTGTTTTGTGTAACTCGTTGTGTAACTCATTATTTTAATCATTAACGTGTTTCTGTTCTCAGACTTGGAGCTTCACTAACTGTTTTACGAGAGAAAACAGTAGCAGAAAAAGATTCTGAGACCGGCAAGAGACGACGTGCTATGGAAGTTCTTGTGCGAAAAGTGCCAGATGATCAGGAGGTAAGTACAAATACTTCATTGTATGACACATGTACAAGTATCTACCTTTCTTTACAGTTTTTATACTATTCAGTAAGAATAACGATTAGAGATATTAACAGGCATTATGTAATTACAAATCATATATATTAAGTTATTTGTGACTATAGAAAAGTTGATTTAAGCCTACCGCACAAGAGCTATCAGCTGATCAAAGTTACTGGACTTTTGCTTAGCTGATACATGTACAGTACGCGAACCAACCATAATTGCGTCTAGACTAGTCGATTTTTTTAAAATTTTTCCCGTTAGACGGATGATCTGCGGTTACTGCAAACGTGCACGAGCTACTTGATTTGAGCCTCTGACCTCTTTTTTTAATATTGGTTATTGTCAGTTACCAATTGCCGCTTTTCTACAAAAATCCCGATTGACTTGTTTACAAGGCATTCACACTACATTGAAAATAATAATTAAATAAGACATTTTTATTGACCTATTGTAAATCGTTCAAAGGGAAATGATTACAATAAACAAACAATGAAAAGGAGTGTATGGGGAAAGATTTACTTAGAAAAGAATTGAAATGAAAGAAAAAGAGGGGAAAGAAAGCATAAGCTTGCTTTTGCGTACATGATATTTGGCACAGCAGTGATATTTGGCACAGCAGTGGAAAGTCCATTTCGTTTGTGAGGGGAGGTCGAATCTGTTTTTACGTTTACAATATTTAAAAAAAGTAAAATAAATAATGAAAAAAAGGGAGAAAAAAAAGAGTGTTTTTAAAAGGATGCGAGGTGATACTGCCAGTTAGACAGAAAATTAATAAATAAAATAAGTATTAAAAATAATAAGTTTGCTTTTGCCTACGTGACAATTGTTATGGGCAGCTATGAATGTTGTTTTATTTGTCGGAGGGGAGCAGGCACATAGGAACAATATCTTGGAGAGGGTGCACAACTTCTAGCGGGGGATCACAGCATCCATAGTGGGGGGATGGGACACAAGCCATATTTTTACCTTTATTAATTTTCGTCCTCGAGTACGGTCACCCTCAATTCCCACAGGCATGGGAGGTTGAATCTGTTCGCTGGGTTATTAGTTTTTAAATGGTGTTTTAAATCATTTTTGGGGGGGTTTTTTGCCAATAAAATACGACATTTACATATATGCTATTTGATCCAAGCTAAGTCTGTTAGTATGTTTTATGATACTTTTTCAGGAGCTACCACAAGTTTTGGGGAATGTAGTATATTGTAGTATTTACTTTATTTTTTGTGTGTCTTCGTTAACTTTGTCAACTATAATAATAAAATGTCCCTAAAAAAAATGTTCCATTGTATGTTCATCGCCAAATTTATTAACGATCCCAACGATCGTTGATCGCCGGTCCTTTCGTCTGCGAGCTGCTTTATTAAATAAATGTGTGTTGGCGTCATTTCCAAAAGGTACATGGGTACAGGTTTTATCTGGAGCTGTTGTTGTTGTTGTTGTTGTTGTTGCAGGTGTATTTTTTCTAGCACCCATTTACCTTTTCCTGCGTTAACTATACCAATATTACCTGTATACGTTGACCGCTGATTTGACCAACGATCGCAATGATCGCGGGTTACATGCCATTTGCGAGCTTTGTTAAATAATTGTGTTGGAGTGATTTCCAAAAGGAACTTCGGGACAGGGGCTGTTGGTATTACAGTTGTGTGTATATTTTTGTTTTCTAGGACTGTTGTAGATATCTCTCTACTGTTGTTGGTGTATGGGTTTTTGGGGGATTTTTCTTCTTTTTCTTTTTTTCAGTGTTAATATATACAATTTGATTTTGGAAAAAACCTATTTCTTTTAGTTTTTTTCATTTTGTTTTTGTTTATTTTTTTATGTTAAATATATTCACATACTAATTTTATCAATTCAGTTTGACTTGGGGAAACATCACATAATGAAATCTGCCTTTTTTCACCAGTAGCCATGCACGCACCATTGTGCGTTTATACCGCCAACCTTACAAACGATCGCCGGTTGTTTCGTTTGCGATATGCTTTGTTAAATAAATGTGTTTACGTGATTTGCAAAAGGAACTTACGTACAGGTTTTACCTGAAGCTGTTGTTTTTGCATGTGGTTTTTTCCACTAGCTGTACCAATATCATTATACATGTATATTGTTAACTGCCGATTAGACCAACGATCGCAAATCGTTTCATCTGCGAGCTGCTTTGTTAATATGTAAATGATTTCCAAAAGGATTTTGGATATAGGTTATATCTAGTGCTAGTGCTGTTGGTACTGCGGACCCAGTTTACAATGTATTCCTCCTAGCCCCCAATTAAATTTCCTGTACTAGCTGTACCAATATCATTATACATGTTTACCGCAGATTTGACTGACGATCCTAAAATCGCGGGTCATTTTGTTTTTGTCATGTATATTATTTTCATGTTAATTTGATCCATACAATTTGATTTTGGGAAACTTCTTAAACTTTATTTCATCCACGCTAAATCTGTTACTGGTTTATAGTATTTTGATTTATTTTCTTTTTTCGGCGTTGAAGTAAATAGGCCTAATACAAAAACTAAATAATAAAGAACACGGAGAAGAATCTGGTATATTTTGAGTAAAATACCATGTCATTCCCATTTTTATTTAGTTATATTATTATCAATGGAATAAATGTTAATAATACGGGCGTAGGAACAAATATATAAAACCATCGCTACTTCTCTCTCCTCCTCCCCCTCCCCCTGCTTCCTATGCCAGTACTAAAAGGTACCTACATAATAATAGCCCCATTCCCATTCAGGGAATGTAATTGGGAGTTAGAGAGAATATACCGGGCCTGTAACAACAGCACCCGATAAAACCTATATCCAAGTTCCTTTTGGAAATCACGCTAACTCACATTTATTTAACACAGCAGCTCTCAGACAAAACGATCATTCCGATCGTTGGTTAAATCGGTGGTAAACATAATGATATTGGTACAGCTAGTGGAGAAAGGGTAAGTGGTGGCTAAAGAGAATATACGCACAACAAGAAAAACAACAACAGCCCCAGATACAACCTCTACCCAAGTTCTTTTTGGAAATCACGCCAACTCGTATAGTAACAAAGCAGCATGTAAACAACCGGCAATCGTTGGGATCGTTGGTCAAATCGGCGGTAAACAAGTATACAATGTTATAATTGATACAGCTAGTAGAGGAAATGTAATTGGAAGCTAGAAATAAATATACCGGGCCCGTAACAACAGCACCAGATAAAACCTATATCCATGTTCCTTTTGGAAATCACGCTAATTCGCATTTATTTAACAAAGCAGCTTGCAGACGAAACGATCTTTTCGGATCGTTGGTCAAATCGGCGGTAAACACAATGATATTGGTACAGCTAGTAAAAATGTAATTGGGGTTATTTATTACACACCAGTGTAAGATATTACTCATGTCATAACAATTACTTAATATCTAACTAGTGTAATATTGGCACGTGCAGATGACTTGCTGGGTATTTATTATTATTATTATTTGTATGACGTCGGTATTCGAATGACTTTACTTTGCATCTCATTGCTCGTGAACAGTATTGGTATCAAAACTGTTCACTCGTTTCATAAAAATGGTATGACAGGCAAGCTCGTTTAGTATTCTATATGTAGGCCTATAATGTTATTGGTACAGCTAGTAGAGAAAAGGCAAATGGGGGCTAGAGGGAATACATCCACAATAAAAACATGAAATTGTTATGAGTTAACAGCCGTGTAAAAAGTCTAAAAATAATCTTTTGCTCAACTGGTAGCTCTCGAGTGTGGTAGGCTTTTTGTCTCATCCATTCAGTAAATAAACTATTATTTTACACAAACGGACAGCAGACCATTTGACCTTTTTATCATAAATAAACTACACTATTGTATTTGCCATGTTTTTTTCTCATGTTTTCAGGCCCTAATCTTGCCGGAAAAATAATCGTTTTCTTCTCCGAGAGTCGACTTAAGTCACCAAGTTATTAGCAGTAGTGAGAAGTCAAAGTCAACGTAATATTTTGGACCTAATCCAATTTTAAAAACAAAATCATACAACAGAAGACGTCAAGATCCCAACTATTGACATAGCTCACTTCGCACCTTGTCGCCATATGTCGGACAGTGTTTTTTCTTTGGCATTAGATGGTATCCACGACTCGCTCAAGTAATCGCGAACCTGGCTATTAACGGAAAATGGTTTCTGCGCACGAGCTTTGTAATGACCGATTAGTTTGATGAAATAATGTTTTACCTTATTCAATTTATTATCAAAATCAACCAAAAAATGTCACTTCTCCTACTTTTTCAATTCTAGATTAGGACCTAGTGTTAAATATAAATTAACACTACAAATTAACAAGATTACTTTTATAATGAAGGTTTTAATAACAAAATATCAATTTAAAATTGTTGTCTGATGACCTCACATCACTATCTCGGATTAGTATGACGTCATATTACCAACGACATTATATTACCAACGACGTCACATAGAAATTTCTTACAAAGCTTTCTTTCATGGGATAGCTCTGTCCCATATTCTATTCCTAAAGAAAGCAATCTTTGCTTCATTATTCTACCTGTAATGACCCCCAAAAAATGAGCTAGTGAATATACATGTACACTGTATGTTATTTACTAGCAAGCAGCAAAACTTCTGCATTGAACCATAAACACCAAAACAATACACAATAAAGAATGTTTATATTAATGTATAAGGGGTTAATTAACGTTTGTTTTGTTTTTAGTTTATAGATCTACGTTTGGCTGTGTTAGGAAATGTAGATGCAGGAAAAAGCACACTTTTAGGTGTACTGACTCATGGTGAGCTCGATAATGGAAGAGGACGGGCAAGGCTGAATCTGTTTCGCCATTTACACGAAATACAGTCAGGCCGCACATCTAGCATCAGCCATGAGATTATAGGGTTTGACTCGAGTGGAGAGGTAATTTGTTTCAGTACCTCACTGTCTAGGCTACAGTGTCTCTTCACTTAATAAGTTTACTTTTTAGGATCCACTTTGTTTTCTTTAATCTTAGAAATTGTACTGTATTAGGGTTTTCACCTTTAGTTATACTGTTGTGTATTCAATGAAACTGGATTGAACTGGATTATTCTTGTATCAAGGCCTTTGAAAATTGTAAGAATGATTGTTTGTTCGCATATACAACGTTGCTTATGCAGATCTAATTTTGCATTACCTGTTTTTCGTTCATGCATTAAATTTAGACCATGGACATAAGAGCTTACACAAACAGGAAAGGGTGACACAAGTGTTCAATTCTCAGAGGCCTGTGGGACCGTATCTGGAACAGACAGGATCTCCATTTTACAAGTTAATGTTTGGTTTCTTTTAGTTTGTGACAAATTAATATAATCTATGAGCTCTTTCCCTGGCTACCTGTAGCCAATAATTATTTATGAAAGCTGTAATTCACTACTTTAAAATCATGGCATTTTCAGACATTTATTTTATTTTAGTACATTTATGTGTTTGTGAATATGTGTGTGGGGAGAGAGAGACACAGATAGAGAGTGAAAGAGTGAGTTTTTAATAAGCTAAGTTTTGAAATTTTTCTTTGAATTGATAAAGGGAGATTTAGAGAATACTCATCGAGTTATGAGGCAATATCATTTATCTTGCACGAGTGAATTGATGTCCGTCCCGAGCCTTTCATGAGTGCAAGATAAATGGTATTGCTGAGTAGCAAATTGAATATTCTATTTATTACCTATTGTCAATCTTTATCATTTTATAGAAGATTTTCAAACGATACTGTTATTGAAAACAAGTTTACAAGTTGAGCTGTGATGTACATATTGCTGATGACGTAAGTGAGTTGTTGACATAACTGCCACCATGAATACTATTCTTAAAAAAAATAGTTACGGTTGTTTGTTGTTGCCTAACAGTTGTGATGTCAAAGCCTATAGTGAAGCACTGATTATGATGTCAGATTGTATTTAGGGGAAAAAATGTTTTGTTTTCTTTCCCTAGGAAAATAAAATGTTTCTTTCCCCACTTCTCTCAGCCTATATGGATAATACATATGTACATTAAGCAAGAACCCACTACTCAGATGTGATTAAATAGGTAGTAGTAGTAGTAGTAGCAGCAGCAGCAGCATTATTATTCTTATTATTATTCTTATTATTATTCTTCTTATTATTCTTCTTATTATTATTATTATTATTAGATTGTCAACTACAGTGGATCGAGGAGTGTTGAGGATATTTGTGAAGCTTCAACTAAGCTAATCACTCTGATAGATTTGGCTGGACATCACAAGTACCTGAAAACAACCATCTTTGGACTAACTGGAAACTCTCCTGACTGTGCTATGCTCACAGTTAATGCAAGTACTGGCATGGGTAATTATATATTGTTTACAGTACTCATTTAATGTTACCTCTGTCTTGGACTTGTTTACATGTAGGATTGACGAGAGCATCTCTTTCATTTTGTTATTGTGATGGAATGATTTTGGGATATCCAGAGCTCAGATCAGACCTGTGTTGTCACTAACAGATAATGTTTCTTGTATTACAAGTAGCCTGGTTTTCTCATCTGACGTGAAATCTTGAGATAGTCACGTATCAGATCCAAACTAAGACTGGAGAGATCCAAGTACATCTGAAGTTGATAACACAATTCAAAGAGAAGTATCTTGTGGCAAAAATAAACAACTTGACTACTACTATACTGTATATGCTTCTTCCAGTGTCAAAATCAAAGCAAATATTAACCCTTTGAACCCGAGCAGCCGGAAAACCGGCCGTGTCATCAACTTCCAAATACCCCAGCGGCTGGAAAACCGGCCACCATGTGTCTTTGTTTATAAACAATATCGCTAGGCAACTTCCCGACCAGTCAACAGCTTTGTTTATCTAATTGTCAGTCTACACTTACTGTGAAGCACCGGCCTTGGTGGCATCGTGGTTAGGCCATCAGTCAACAGGCTGGTAGGTACTGGGTTCGGATCCCAGTCGAGGCATGGGATTTTTAATCCAGATACCGACTCCAAACCCTGAGTGAGTGCTCCGCAAGGCTCAATGGGTAGGTGTAAACCACTTGCACCAACCAGTGATCCATAACTGGTTCAACAAAGGCCATGGTTTGTGCTATCCTGCCTGTGGGAAGCGCAAATTAAAGATCCCTTGCTGCTAATCAGAAAGAGTATCCCATGAAGTGGTGACAGCGGGTTTCCTCTCAAAATCTGTGTAGTCCTTAACGGTAACCATATGTCTGACGCCATATAACTGTAAATAAAATGTGTTGAGTGCGTCATTAAATAAAACATTTCTTTCTTTCTTTCTTCCTGTGAATGTAATTTCTGTGTTTCCAAGAAAGTTTCCCTGTTTGACACATATAAAATCAGAGCAAAATAATGGTTAAAAAATTGTTCTCTGTTCAACAAGTTTTAGCTGTGATACTGAGTTCCATCGATGAAGAAATAAGTTAAACAACGTATGATAATGTATTTTGAATCCGAAATTGATTTATAAAGTGATATTGATATTGATAACACTGAAATTGATAACAATGACAGAAAATATCCTTATTGTCTGAAAAACAAATAAGTACATATATATATTTTTTTCCTGATTTTCGTCTCAGGAGCTCAGGGCGGCTGGGCCAAACATGCCAGGAGCTCAGACTTCAAAGGGTTAAAGCCTAAAGTAACCTGCTAGTAAAAAGAAGCAGTTGTTTTTCCAGAGAATTAAAGTCAAACATGTTAGTGTCAACCTACTTATTACTTGGGAAAGAACATAATGTTCACTCAGTGAGTCAGTATCACTCAGTAGGAGAGTTCTTGACTTAATGACTGGTAATATGATCAGAAGTGCCTCTTCTTTAATTTGTCAATATTTAACTTTGGTATATACCTGGCAACAAGATCCTATAGGTAGTAAGTACTAAATCAAATAACTTCCGGCTGGGTCAAAGTTCGAGATGCCTCCAACTTTTGATACAGAAGTTAACATCACAAATCCTATGATTGGTAATAAATGTGATTGTTGGTTGTAAAAAAAATATTTGTTTCATCTGGGCAAAAAATGTATGCAATTTTATTTCATCTAGTACCACTGTGTCAAGTAGCCTTGTGCTTGAAACATGTATGGGGTACCTGTAAAAAAAACCCCTCAAATTTAGTGTGGAACTAGGGTAGTCATAGATGCTACCCATTATCTCTGAAATGAGCAGCTTGACCCCCAATGTTTTCTGATTCACTTTAATGGTGAGGGATGGTAGTATTTATATTTGTAGTATATTTATGTCGATTGATACGATGCAGGTAGGAGTTATAGTAACATAAGTTCTCAATGACCTTGACCGTGATAATAATTTTTCAGTTATGTTTGGAAATTCATACCAAATAAGTTAATGCTGGTTAATTTTTTTAAGCCAACAAACTAGCAAATTAAGTTAATTCTTGAATTCACCAAATTGAGTTTTAATTTAATTTTAAATTTTAACTTAGGAAAAGAATATTGTGTTATTATTCCTAGAATCTTCCCGAATTACTTTCAGATAATATTTTAAAATTATTTTCTACTTGTGTTTGTTATTTTTGTCAGCTGGAACAACCAAAGAACATCTGGGGTATGCAATGGCTCTGAGAGTGCCTGTGTTTGTTGTTGTCACGAAGATTGACCTGTGTCGCTCTGTGATGGTCGAGAAAGCTCTGCGACAATTAGAACTTATCCTCAAAGGGCCTGGCTGTAAGAAGGTACCTATTAGAATAAAAACAGAGGATGACGCCATCACTGCTGCTTCAAACTTCGACTCTGAGGCGTAAGTCATTTCATATTGATTCACGTGATGTGCATCTGTTATCTTCTGAATCATTCTGCTCTGTGGCAGAATATTTATTCTGATGTGCCAAAGATCATAAACCAGGGTGTGCACTTACAAAACTGAAGACCTGTATAGGTGATACTTTGTTAAAGCTCGAGACTTGATTTTAGTGTTTTATTAGCTGGGGCCTTGTAGATTATAGATCTCATAGACCCACCAGGGTTTCTGTATTCCATTCAGAACTCCATAACTGATATATGACCATGCTGCTAACTAATATGGAGTTTGGGTGGCAAAAATGTAGTTTTTTTCTCTCCATGTCACATGTGTGATGTGTTTGTAAGAAATTGCCTAACGTCATCAGCACTTTTTGTCAGATATGTTTAAACGGACTATCCTGAGTTTTTAGCCATTTTAAAATGTTTTTGGCAAATAAAATATTTTTACATCATAAAAAAAAATCAATATCGTCATAACCAATGCATTTCTGGACAACATAATGTTTTGTAGTACAGTCAGATCTGCTTAATTGCATAGCCCCGGTGTGTATCAAATTTATGCTAGTAACAGGTATAACAGATTATCCGATAGAGCCCCATTTCCAGATTATAACCAATGATAAACTTTACAAATGCCTTGTGGACAGTCTATCTTAGGGGCTGTCCATAATTTTCACAAGTGTACAAAGAGTACACTTTTGACCCCCCCCTAAAAGTACATCCCCAAATGAAAAATGTTGATCGACATTTTAATTTTTTTTTTAAAGTGTCAGTGTTTTATTAGACGACCCCTTACTCTTAACTGCAGAACACTGTATTAATGCCGATACATGTATGAATTTTATTTGTTTATACATGTATTTTAAAATAATAATAAATAAAATAACAGTATAAATGTTGTAAGATTAAATATTTTTAATTTTGCATTGTTACAAATCTGCATTTGTGTTTATTGATGCTATTTCTAGCTTGCATTGCAGTTTGTTGCATACGGCTTTTCCACAGTCCACACCTACATGTATTGTTCTGAGGGGTGTTGAGCAGTGAAACTGTATTATGTGGCAAGGCGCAATTTCCACGTACAGACGAAATAAACATCACTTAAATTAGCAACTGTTAATTGTCAACCGATTGCATTGAAAAAAATATAAGAAGCGTAGTGTTTATTTTGCTTATTTCATTCAGTTAATTAGAAAATTAAAAATATTTAATCATGAATAATAAATAAAAGTATTAACATAATGTAAGCCAGGCCTGTAGGAACTGGGGGTAGAAGCCTGTGCTCCCACCTCCGCACAAATGTACATGGTTTTCTTTCCTATTCCATATTCATGTAAATACAGATTAAAATCTGGCTTATCTCCCCACTAGACTGTGCCTTCCCCACTCCAGATGTCATTCCAGGCCCATAGTCAGGGGGGTGCGACGGGTGCAAAATGCACCCCCCCCCCCCCCCCCCCCCCCCCCCCCACCACCCCACGAGAATTGGAGTTCCGCCCAAAAATTTATAATGCTTTTTATTTCCTATTATAAGTATTTTAACGTTTACCCTAACAGATAGCTGTATTAAATGCTAGTTTATTCGAAACCATTATTGGAAGCCCACCCTCTGATATTATTTGGCTCGTCTCTGTAGAAGCTCAAATATTAATTGCAGCGTTCGGAAATTTTCATAAATATTGTTTTGGCCTAAATTGGTACATGTGTTACACAAATGGTATTACAAGGCGTTGTTATGGGTATATTCAATTGAGAACCAGTCTGTCATGTAAGTAATTGTGGCGCGCTATCATGGACGACTAGAGCAAAGGGAAAGAATTAAGAAATGTGCAGTCAAGAGCTGCCAAAAGATTGATGATTTTGTTATAAAAAAGAAAAAAGGGGTAGTATAACTGGTCAATAAAATAAATACGTTTACGAAATATCAACGATCACCCTAAAAATGATAAAATGTCAGTTAAATATAACTATTGACTTTTTTACATTCGGCGAATTGCTTTTGATATTGCATGTTGTTTAGAGATTAATTTTTCTAACAGCTGACACTGTTGAATGCATTCTCAACTGAAACCGTGTCTGGCATGTGATTGGTACCGGCACTGTAAATATGTTTAACATGTCGTACATTTCATTCTGTTTCGAATAAAGTCATTGGTGGACCTTCAATTGCAATACCCTTGTCGAATTAACAATCAAGGGTGAGCAACTGACTTTAATATTATTTATGAAAGCGATTCCGATGTCGTCAATACACCAAATAGAAAACGAAAGCTATGCTCAATACCAATGCTTGTTGGGTTTTTTTTTTACCATACGCGCGTTTAGCGATTCAATTGTTATTTTTCTAGATCCCTGTTTTCATAAAATATGAATCCTTGACTGTTAATGATAACATTATACTCATCATACAGCCCCTCACAGGCGTACAGGCTCCAATTTTTCATGGGGGGGGGGGGAGGGGGCAGGCTGAGTTTTGCCCGAATTTAGAGTTTAAAAAAAAAAGAAGCCCAAATCTCGATTATGTTTAGGGCCTATTCACATTTGCATTAAGCATTACGAAACAGCTAAATAGGGTTGCAAACGAACCACTACCCATTGTACATGGATTACAATTAACGAGTATTAAAGTACAAAATAGAAATGTATTGTTTCACAGTGTAACTAATTCTGTAACTTATATGCTGGTCTTAAAAAGAAATATACTGAACAAAATAAGAAACTTCCGCTAACTTTGCTTGAACATAACTTGATGAAAACAAACCGGGGGAATAATTGTTATATATGCGTTTAAAGAGTGTTCCATGATGCATCGTTTGGTGCAAAAATCATGGCCATAGGTTAAGAGAAACTGGGAGAAATTTTGACCAAGTGTGGTAGGGGTTAAAAAAAACCCCCACTTAATAACGGGTATGACCACCTCTTGAATTGAGCACTGCAGTGCATCGCAGGCGCATAGAATTGACTAAAGTGTTGATTTCTGCCTGTGGAATATTGTTCCATTCCTGAATGAGCGCTTGACGAAGTTTGTTGACGTTAGCGGGTGGGTTGGGACGACGCCTCAATCGTCTGTCCAGACTATCCCAGACATGCTCGATGGGGTTGAGATCAGGACTTTTAGCGGGCCAGTCATCAATGAAATCAATGTTATTTGTCCTAAGAAAATTTACAATGTCTCTAGCTGTATGAGAGGTGGCATTATCATGCTGAAAAATCGAGATGTTGGCGTTGTTATGGAACAGAGGAATGACGTGATGAGCGAGAATGTCATTGTGGTAACGTTGAGCATTTAAATTGCCATCAATGACGACTAGTGGTGAACGATAACCATGTGCAATGGCTGCCCAGACCATGACACAACCCCCACCCCTGAAACGATCTCGTTCAAGAACACAACAGTCAGCATAGCGTTCATTTCTCCTACAGTAGACGCGCACCCTGCCATCACTACGTTGTAAACAAAATCTGGATTCATCCGAAAAAAGAACGGTATTCCAGCGTCGCCGTATCCAACGAGTGTGTACATGTGCCCAATTAAGACGATTTAGACGATGATGTTGCGTTAAAACGCATCCGACGTAAGGACGTGCATGTAAACCGTTCTCCCGCAGACGATTATGTACAGTTTGCCCACTGGTTCGGTTATTATGAAGCCCAGGTGTCTTAGCAGCAGTAGCAGTGGCAGTTTGGAATCGATTGCGCAAATGCGTGTTCATGCTATAGCGGTCTTGACCACACATTGTAACACGCGGACGTCCACGACGTGGCAAGTCGTTGGTGCTTTCTGTCGTTCGACATCTTACACAAAGATTTCGTATCGCTCGACTAGAACTCCCAACATGCCTTGCAACGTCTTCTGTCGACATGCCAGCATCAAGCATGCCAATCGCCTGTTCGCGTAAATTATTGGGTATTCTTGGCATACTAAAAATGCTACAATGTAAAAAACGTTTTCGTTCACCACAACAGTGTCAGCAAGACAAGTAAAACAAATTGACCGAATACTACACGGGACATGTCGAACCATGCATGCACATGCAAATTGAATTTCACATTATCTACGATTAACAGTGCAAAAGTAATCGATAAAATTCATGAATCCTGATAATACAGCTCAAGGCTAATACTACCTATATAATTTCATTACACAATGAATTCTTTAACACAACAAATCGGAAATTTCTTCTTTTTGTTGAGTATATGTGTCTCGCCCCTAGCTTAAGTGCTTCTGCCAAATCTGTCAATGATCGTATCCATATTTTGAGAGATGGTTACATTGGAGTACGATTGTTCTGTTATGAGTGCAATACTGCTCAGTCGCACCTGGCCCATAGTCGAGTACAGGTAGGTTTTCAATAATAATGAAACTCCAATAACCAACTCTCTGAAGAGACTGTAATATTCAGTAAAAACATTTGAAACAAATATTATCATTAAGCAGTTAGAACAATAAAATAATATATAGTATAATATGCAATTGCATGAATCTTCATACAATACAGGTATATAATTACGTTAAACTGTTAAAGTGATTTCCTCTTTTTAATAATACAATGCAGGCCCGTAGCCAGGATTTTGAAAGTGGAGGGTTGTTAGGGTTATGGTGGGACAAAACTTGCCTTGCACGAGTGGGCTAAAATGTGATTTTCTGGCATCTGGGCTTTACAAGTTATATTTTTAAATAATGATTTTGACTATTTTAAGTGTTGTTAATTAAAAAGTCAGCGACACCCCCTCCCCATTGTCTGCGGGCCTGCAATTGCAGGTTTTAGCGGCTAAGATACATATACGCATAATCAAGACGGCAAGATAACACTATCACATCAACGGCGATTGGGGCGGGTGGCACTCCATAGGAACAGGGGGACTCTCATATCATTTTTGCTAGGGGGTCATGTTCCAGGCAAAAAAAAACAAAACAAAAAAACAAACAAACACAAACAAACAAAAAACTTAACTTTTTTTTTTAGTTGTTGGTTCCATTTTTTTCTTTACAGGCAGTTTTTTTTTTATTATTGGTTTCCAATGTGGCCAGTTGGTTTACCGTTAACTACACAAACCAGTCTGGCGGACATTTTTCTGCTCAAGTGTGGCTAAACACAACCCATTACTTTTCGAAGATTGCTTATTTGTAAACAGTGCATGGGATACATTTGCCGATGTATTTTGCGCATTGGTTCAATGTTTGCATGGATATTACTGAAGTACATTTCCACAACCGACAAAAAGATGTAGTGATTAAAAGAGCAGGTAATTCAAGGTTAGGAACATAATATCAGCGAACTAACATAGAAATGTTTGATGTATTACTAAATTTGGGAACGCTTAATTACTGTCTATTGTAATCTTATTATGGTTCTCTTCGTTGGCAATTTGGTTCATAGAAATGGGCCAACCATCGCTTGGCTCCAGGCCAGACTAGTCTCGATAAACCACTATGTTTCGAACATGCACAGATTCGAACGTATTGCTATGCTTTTGAAGTCAGTTTAAATTAAAGCTTGATAACCAGACTGTTTTATTTTATTTTATTTTGTTAATTCGGTAACATTTTACTTACTAATTATTCAATTCAATAATTTGGAAATATTAGCCCTGGACTGTTCAACCCACCCACCACCCCACCCCACCATACACACACCCTCATACTTCCTGATCTTGCACATAAGATATACTTATTGTTTTAAAATTAGATTGTGATGATTGCCTTAACTCCACCCATACATAATGACTGAATGAGTTAATTAATTAAGTATTAACTATGTGTGAACCAACACATTCTTTTATACAGATTATGCATTAGTTTGGTAAATTATTTTCACTTTCTGACAAATCCGAAAAAACAGACACTACTTTTGAACAGCCCCGAACTGAACCCAAAAAATGTAGTGAAGACTCAAAATCTAAAGATAAAGCAGAATGTTCAAATACACCCACAGACCAAATGATCGATGATATATAGGAAAGTTCATTAATGATACTATTTCTGTAGATGATGTAAAAACTTTATTGAATAAGATGAGAAATGCTCAGAAGTATCACTTATTTGCACATCAGTTTATAGCATAATTCGGTTAATCGACTATTTTCACCCAACACGGAACCATTTGCCCTTATAACACTACAAAACATCCGGTTAATTGCACAGACTACAGGCTATATATCGGTTATTTGCACATATAAATAACGATTTTTTGGGGTTTTTTGGTGCTAAATTAATGTCACAAATGACTGAGAATGTCTATCAAACTTTGGCAAAAAAACTCAAATAAATCACCGATTAATCTGTTTTGTTTGAGCTCACTGTGTGGTAAGCCGACTGTAAGTGTAATCGCTGTTTACAGAGTCGACGTGTGACATGCAAATGAGATGGTGTGCACGTTACTACTGGCGAATCACAATACCCGACTACAAGATTTAAGAATGACATAATTAAGTTGAATAAACCTAAGACCTAATGTTTTGTTTGCAATATATTGCTGTTAATCAGAGGCCATCTCAATAACAAGTAACTCTCCGACTATTATTTTTAGAAGTACCGCCTGTGCGCTTGTACGCATGCGCACTCAACTATTGAGGCCCTATTCGATTGACGTGTTCAGGGCAATCATTGTTCTGTATCAATTATTACGTTATGTTGAGAAGCCTTGTTAATAATTAAAAGATTACAGATCAATCGTCCTAGGCGGTTATGTTTTTAATAAATGTGACCGAGAAAGGGTTGTTGTTCACTTATTCATTAGATGCAGTGTACGCTATATCTGTTAAACGCAAAAGAAACGATTTATCACTTGCTTCCCGGAAAATGTAGCGGAAAAAAAAAAGACTGGTGGGGGAGGTCGTCAAAAAAACAAACATAACAAAGACCGTTATTTATGGATCGTCCCTAAGTTTCTGCTATATTGTTAGACACCAATCAGTCGGACCTCACCATGAAGGTCAGTCAATTGTGTTAGACCGGTCATGCATGCAATGCAGACTGCTGGAACTGATAACGACTCACTAGCCGAGCTTAACTTTAATTGCTTAACTATAGCAAAGTCATTATTTGGGGATCACAAATAATACCAAAGCTTGCCGTATCTTTTGGGATGGAAAGAACACCATACCAGCAAATGCATACAAGTTCACGTAATTCTATTCGGTCAATCAACAGCCCGGTAATTCCGGAAACTGACGTCATTTTGTAAACACGTGCACCGATGAAACGTGAACTTTTTGATGGTTCTGTTGTTTCAAGTTTATCTCATTAACTACATGGCTAATACACTTTGTTTACACTAGTGGATGGTCAGTGGGTTTTTTTTTAATGCACAAAGTTTGTGTTTTTAGAAAACGACGCCAGTTTGTGTTTTTAGAAAACGACGCCCAGTGACGGACGTTGTTGGTTTTTTAGAAAATGATTTCTGGTCTGGCAGATTAAAACAAAAACGCCATGCTAATTATATATATCGATAGATATATTTTTTTACATTTATATATATCTAACTGCATGTGACATGTGTTAACTGTAATAGTTCCGGTATGAAGTACCGCATTATGCTAGACTGTCTCCCATGCCACTTTGTAGTTGGATGGCTGTTACAAAGTGAAAGTCGGTACTCTATCGGTTAATCGACTAACCCGGTTAATTGCACAAAATCGAGCAGCACCGAGGGTATGCAAATAAGCGGGTTTGACTGTATCACGTTTTGCACCTGAACTCTTCATATGTCTGACGCTATATAACCGTAAAAATATCTTGAGTGCGTCGTTAAATAAAACATTTCTTTCTGTGCAGCCGAATACTATGCAAATAACTGATTTATGCTATAAACCAGTATGCAATAAAGTAGATTTGACTGTATGTCAATATTGATTTTTATCTAAAATAATTTTGTACACGTCAATTTCTTATTTTTTCCAACAGCCAAATGAAATTTTAAATAATTTGTCCAAATGTGTTTATGTGTACATAATTATTTATATTTAAAATATTCCGGTAAAGTAGTGTTTTGAAAAACAGGGAAAAAGCAGCATGTGTGTTTATTTTGTTGGGGGAACAGATGGAACTCTTGTTAGGACTAGAAACCCACGATAGTCCCTTTAAACAAGTTATTTGTAGTTTCAGCCAAAACTTTCATTGTAATTGGAGCGTGCTATAGCTCCATGGTCGTCGTCTCTTCAGCTGGGATGTATTGTGGGATTGATACCCTTGGTGAACAGACCCACTTGGATTACCCATACTCCACCAGGCTTTTGTGACCGATATAACAAATACCTTGTTGTGTGCTAGGCTTCAGATTTTACTGAGGTTGTTTTTATCTCTGAGTAACAAACAACAGGACTAACTTAAATTTACAGTGTTACTTATTGGTGTTATGTAAAATGTGATATTTCTTTCCATATTTTTGGACATTGTCATTCTTTTACAGTATAACACCCATCTTTATGGTATCCAGTGTGAATGGTAAAAATCTTGACCTGCTGAGAAAATTTCTCAATGTTCTACCTCCACTGAAGAGTCGAAAAGATAGGGAAAAATTAGTGCAGCACAGCACTGAATTCCAGGTAAAGTAAATGTTTGATAACTTGAGCCTCATACCATACAGTCGAACCTGCTCAAATGGCCATGTCTGTTAAAAGACCATTGTTCTCCCACATAATATAATACAGTGTAGATCAACCAGTATTAGGTGGTCAACTGTCTTTATTAATCATTAGACTACAGGATTTTTAAAAAAACACATGTTCAGGGGGCACAACCATTAATTTTTTTTTTGGTGATATTTTAGAGTAATTAATATTTTTTTAAATTATGCCCAAAAATTGGTAAAGCGACATACATTTGTCGCCAGATGTGATCTTTCTTGTTAGTAAAATGGTCAAATTTATCATCAAATTCATTCGTAATCAGTTCCTCAATAATTGTGATGTTCTGCCATTGTTATGAAGCAAAAATCCTCGACAAAAATTATTTTTTCAATTAAAAATTCCCAGGTATTTCTCACTGAAAAACTAAAAATATGAATTGGTGAATGCATTCCATGTCATGTGGTGAGATATCTCGCTTCATTATTCAGAAGGTTAATTTTGAGGTAACTTTTTCAGCGATGAAAGTTTTCCAAATTTATCATGAATTCCTGATTTTAAATGTTTCGTACTGATTTTTAGGGTTTTCCGATGTTTGTCAAAACAAAGTTCCATTTTCTCTTTTTTCAAATGTACGATATGGTTTCAGCTGATGCTTTGTATACAATCTGAATGGGACCCACCATTTTAGATCATTTTGCCTTAGGGCCAGTTTGAGTATCCAACCAACAATATAAACATTTCTGGATTTGTTTTTGTAACCCAATTTCATCACTGCTTTTGAAATATTTTCTTATATGGCTGCTTAATAGTTTGAGTGTGTTACTGATTTTCTATTGTATCTTGAAGTGAAAAAGTTTTCTTTGTTTTATCTTGATTTGTAGAACTGTCTCTGGAAAACAAAAGTAGTAGCTAATGGTTTAACCACTTTACCACCAAGGCCAGTTATATATAAACTACTCAGTATAACTTAGCTTCTGGCCGGTAGTCATATCTGGATAGGTGGATGTAAAGTCAGTTCTACATGTATAGGCACTACAAGTGACATTAACTGTTGCCTCTTGTGTTTGTTTTGCTTATAAACAAACTTGATAATGATAAAAGTCACAATATGAAACTTGAAATTAGTATTTTATTAAGACAAAATACTCACCAGCAAAAATAGTACATGTCAAGAGGCTCCAATTGGAAAAATCATACTTGGGTTTGCATAAATCATGAAGAGGTCCTAATTGCATTTAACTTATGTCAAAATCGTAACTTAGTTTTATTGTAGATACAGGTTATTTGAATATGTCTTTGTTGCATGAGGCATATCCCATGCTGCAAAATGACCGGGTTTGCATTGCAAAAAGTGATGCAAAATCTTGCAATCGTGATGCAATATTTAATAATGACTTGCAGTTTGCAATGCATGTTTTTTAATAGCGAAATTGATATTTGTATTGAAATCGCGGGAATAGAATGTTTTGTAGTGCACACATAGCAGTTGGCTTTTTTTTTAAATCTCAATTTCCAACCTCCACACGTGTGTCAGTATTTCGAATAGAAAATACTGTCGAATACGCGGAGGATGTTCAATGTTTTGACAAGAACAGTGACGTAAGCCTACTAGTTGCTATGTCATCAGGGTAACCTAATTTGCAAGCAGCTATGACTTTGTAACCTATATTGAAACTAACAGCATTCGAATTGCCTCGGCAAATAACATTCCAAACACCATAATTTAGGCTTACTTTGTTCATCAATCGAAAGCATACTATTTTTAGGTTGACCTGTGTCGATAGGGTTTGTGTGTAGAAACGTGTGCACGTGATCGAGTCATGACGAGTGGACATGGCAAAAGGTTAAGCTTTTGAGGGGTGGAAAAAATATCTAGATCCTGGGTCAGAATGGCTGCAATACGAATGCTCCCAAGATCAAAAACATGTAGTCAAAATCTTGTGTTCCGTATGCACCGAGTACGTCGGAAAGAGATGAGGAATTTTGCACGGGCTTCCATCGAAGGTACATGTATGAGTGGAATGACAATGTCGTAAAACATTCCAATCAGAACACCACAAGAAGGCATGGGGCACTGAAATGACCCCAATTTCTCACTTTGGATCAGATATACAAATCAACTCCCATTGGTTGATCAATCAGTTCAAAAACTTTAGAAGAAAAAAATATTGTGTTTTATTCATTTTTACTCATTTTATAAAAGTGCTAATTAAATTCCAGTAGTTGCTATTCATTTCTCCATCCAGTAGGAAAAACTGCTAATCAAAATGTCCAAAACAAATTGCACCCTGTATCCATAAAAGCAGATTTGTCTCAGTTTGATTTAAATTAGCTCTACTGGTCTGCCAGTAGATCTAACAGCATTGCATGGATTCCCATGTCCAGGTGACATTTCATCTATAAATAACAATTTAAATATCGACCAATTACACTTCGCCTTTTATAACGTTATTCGGGAGCATACAAATTCTAAAAATATCAGGCAAGACTATTTATGCAATAGGCGAACTTGCTGGTCTGTTTCAACATTAAAAAACATGGAGGAAAAGTGCAGTAATAAACTCTGAATTATATACTAGTATAAACAGATTTTATGGCTATACCATCATGGTTTTTTGTTTTGTCTTGAAACGAATTTTATATAATATTTTATATTGCAATTAGTTTTTGGCATACTTCGTAATTCACCCAAATAATTTCGTATACCCTCGGCATAATCCCGAATATTTTCAAATTCTTTTCAAATCACTGGCATGATTTTGCAAATAAGGTTTTGATTGATCAATTGAAAGGTCAACTGGACATGAGCTCCAACAGGCTGCTGTTAGTGGAGCTAATTTTAATTAGATTGGATTTGTCTGTACTAAAATGTAGAACGAGAATGAGAATCTAGACCAAAAACACAAACCAATTTGTAATTAATATATAATAATATCATTCAAACTCTGTTTTGCAGATGCCAATTTGAATAAGATAGAGAATTTGTTTACTTTTTTAAATCTGGGAATTTTTACATAATTTAATTTTGAAAGTTTGTTTTTCAGATTGATGAACTGTTTTCTGTACCAGGAGTTGGATCGGTTGTTGGTGGAAACATCCGCAGGTAAACATTTCTCTCTCAAGGATTTCCAACTGAACTGTCTCTTGACTTAACCTGGATTAATGTTTGACAAAAATCATATTGAGAGAGTAGACATTTTTAACATTTGCTCAAATGTTCTCACATATTAAATAGTTCAAAAATACATAAATTCATCTCCTAATATTTCATGATATTCATTGTTTGGAAGTTGGTCAAATTTATTAAATCAACTGTCACCATCAGTTATCAGTTATTCTTCAAAATAACTGAGACATTCCACTGTTGTAATCACGGAAAGACTGCCTTTTCAACTCGAAATCCTGACCATTTTCCAACCATTGGGGAGTGCAAAACGAATTTGTGAATCGATGCATGTGGCATATAAACATGACATTGTATAATCTGTCAATCTTTGTGAATCGATGCATGTGGCATATAAACATGACATTGTATAATCTGTCAATATTTGTGAATCGATGCATGTGGCATATAAACATGACATTGTATAATCTGTCAATATTTGTGAATCGATGCATGTGGCATATAAACATGACATTGTATAATCTGTCAATATTTGTGAATCGATGCATGTGGCATATAAACATGACATTGTATAATCTGTCAATATTTGTGACATTGTCAAATATTTTACCTGCAGTATCCTGAAGGTCAATGTACCATAAGTAAGACATTACTTTTGGAAAACAAAAATTAAAATTCATTTTCACACACACACAAACACAAACACACACACAAACACAAACACACACACAAACACACACACAAACACACACACAAACACACACACAAACACAAACACACACACACACACAAACACACACACAACTACACACACATACACAATTAGAGCTAGTTTACCACTTCAGTTTAGTGTTTAAGTTTTTAAAGATCTATTAGAGATTAATTGTTAGTTTAAAAATGAAAGCTGATATATGAAATATCTTGAAATATTTAAAGTGACAGGTTTTTAAACATTAAGGCATATTTTTCACTATTAGAGCCATTTTTTTTTACAATTCAAATCATACTTTACTTAGATATTTTTGATTAAATTATTCATTTCTGTAAATCCAAAGTATTTCTGGTCATCATGGTGTTTTTAATACCACAAAATGCATTTCTCATATTTTTAAAAATGCACGTGCATCTGAGAAGTAATGGTTATGGGGTAGAGTTTTAGTCTGATTTTTAAGGGTATTTCAACATCACAAACTCTTGTTTCACTCCATTCTAACTTTATCCATATGTGTTACAGGTTTGTAGATTGACTAAATTTAGTGTCTATTTTTCTAGGTAAAAACTAGACTTTAAAAGACTTTAATAGATAAAATATTTATTTTTTTATTTTTGCTATTCACACATAAATCTATTTCTAGAGGTTCAATACGAGAGGGAGATAAGGTGATGCTTGGGCCCTACGAAAATGGATTATTTAGGTTGGTGAAAGTAAAAACTGTACAGAGGAATCGGTTACCATGCCGACTTATCCAGGCTGGGCAGACGGCCACTGTTGCACTTCTTGATGTGGAGAGAGAAGAACTTAGAAAGGTTTGTTTACAATTAAAGGCTTTTTTTCATGTAAATATTTACTATCATACTTTAATACTCAGAGAATATCTTAGGAAGGTTGGTTTACAACAAAAGCTTTCTTTTAATGTATATATTTATTAGAATTTAATATCCTAAACATGACATCAATGAAGTATTTTTCACAAAGTGGGTTTGATTTGATCTGATCTGAAATGTAGAAATATTATCTTTATTTAAACATAAAGATGGCATAGTGTTTTTAACTTTTTAAAATCATTTCATCTTTTATATTTAACCTTTAGACTATTTTTAACAAAAACCACGTTGAGTGGGTACAAGTTTATAATTTTTACTGACATTCACTTAAATGTTTTATAAATACATGAAATAAAGTTCATCTTTGAATCGGTAAGTATTATTTCTGTGGGTTTTTGTAATTTTTATGATTTTTAGATCAGTTAAGTGATTAAAATTAGGCGAAAAAGTCGCATTTACTTTCGGGCATTTGTGGCCAGCTGTCCAGTATTTATGTTCATTATTCCCGATAACAGTGGTTTTCTGAGTAGAATTTTTTTTTAAACCCGAACTACGATTCATATTGCAATATTTGGTGATTTTCGTTGTTGGTAAAACGATCAAATTTATTATCAAATTAGCTGTCACAATCGGCTATCAATCCATGAAAATGACTGCGACATGCTGCCATTGTTGTCAAATGAAAATACTTGCCGAAAACCACTTTTTGAACTAAAAATTTCAAGGTATTTTCAATTGAAAAAAAATCAAAATAAAAGCCACCATTTTGAAAAGAAATCTTTTTGTCTTTTATTATATTTACATTTCCGGTGAGTGCCATGTGCAAAACGGCAGAAAATATGAATTGGGGAATGCACTGTATACAGTGTACAGTATGTCGACTGACGTGAGGTCGGGCGAGATATCTCGCCTGCAGTAGTCAGAAGGTTAATGGGTATCACATGCTTGTAATCTGTATTAATTACACTGTAGAAATTTATTACTGGATTTATTTCATAACTAATAGATTAATGTTGTCTCTAATATTGTTTATTATATAACATTTAGTGAAATCTCTTAAAATACCAGTGAAATAAGTGTTATCAGTCACTCAGTGACGATAACACATTTTAGAGTGAAAATTTCACTATTTCACTCTAAAATGTGTTATCGTCACTAGAAAGTGTTATCTTCACTGTAAGAAAGCCAGAACTATTTTGCTGCTGGCATTTTAAAAATAAAGGTAAATTGCCAAAAGTTATATAATAAATAGAAAATTTCATGTTTTTTGTCAAATATGATTTATATCTCATCTCGTGAAGTTTGCAATCATATCTCACGCTTGGGTGACGAGTGTGATATGATTGCAAACTTCACGAGATGAGATATAAATCATATTTGACAAAAAACATGAAATATCCTCTATATGCTTTGTACAACATGATAATAATATTGTAAAAAAATTCCACTAATTTTAACTTTCTTATGTCTGAATCGGCTACTTAATATGTCTATTCATGTTGGTTTATTTTAGCTAAAATGTCACACTTATTGTGAATTACAGGGAATGGTGTTAGTGAGTAACAATCAAGACTTATGTTCGTGTCGAGAGTTTGAGGCAGACGTGTACGTTCTGTTCCACACAAGTCGAATATCCACTGGTTTCCAGATCACTGTCCATATTGGCACCGTGTGTCAAACTGCAGTCATTGTCAAGATGAACCAGGTTTGTAGTGTGTCTAACAAACATGGACATTCCACTCAATATTCTTCTCTTCAACCGTTATTGCATTTGAGTACAGAAATTCATTTATTAAAAAGGATATTCATCAACACTTTTAGGTGGTAAAAAAAAAAATATATTTATATTATATATTTTATTATTTATTTGCAAATTTTATTTTTATTACTTCCACATTTTATATTCATTTCACTTGCTTTAACAATTGATATAATTTTACAACTGCTTTTGCATACATATTAGTTGATAGGAGATAAACATACTCTGATTTCATTTTCGAGGTAGGTTATCGTGGATTTAACACCGCTAAATGTCATTTAAAACCGAACACGATAGCGTGAGGTTTTAAATGTCACATTTAGCAGTGTTAAATCCATGATAACCTACCTCGAAAATGAAATCAGAGTATGTTTATCTCCATTCTACCATGATTAAAATGTGGATAATGTTGAAATGTCAACACCTGTTTGCAGTATAAAAACATAATAAATAAATACATACGACCGTAGAACTTGGAACAAATATTTTATCTTGTCTATTTTATTAATAGATGTAAAGGAAAATTCATAAACAACAATAAATAACACGTTTGTTTGAAATTTAATAAATCACCCCCACACCCCTCCCAAAAGTAGACCAAGCTGCAACGTTTAATGCAGTCTTAATTCTGAAAATAATTATTTATCACACCATTACTGTCCTCAGTTTGAAAAAATCCAAACATCCCAGCCCTTATATTTTGTGAGATATTCAAAGGCTTGGAAACTGAAGCTGAGACTGTTGTAAATGTGTTTTGCGCACATCATTTTGTGAAATAGCAGAATAGTGACGCTTTTGTGCGGTGGAAGATTCAGTATTGTAAGAGGACAATCCTTGTTAATTTTTGTGGTCAGTGATTTTTACTATTTCTTTAGCCTCCACCTCGGCATGTGACAAGAGAGTAACGGTTGTCGACCTAACACAGTGATTTGTGTACTCTTTCCTGAGACCACAGTCTTTTGAAATTCATTTCATCATTAAGCTTAGTGTGTTGTGTCCTAATGGGTTTGCTGTGTACCAGACATTGTCACTTTCAGTGACGTGTTTTGGGGGTTGTTGGTAAAAAGCTTGGTTTCGAGGGTTTAACTTGGAGACATATTTACGAAAGGACAGGACAGGGCATGAGTGAGTACCAGTGACATAAATGCGTGTTTTGCCTTTTTCTGTGTCACCAGTTCCATCAGGG
The DNA here is from genome assembly GCF_016097555.1 of Gigantopelta aegis. NCBI lineage: Eukaryota > Metazoa > Mollusca > Gastropoda > Neomphalida > Peltospiridae > Gigantopelta > Gigantopelta aegis. The sequence goes on from NC_054702.1 coordinate 47,186,841, forward strand.
TGATTTTTTGTAGCTTCACTGTGGGTCATTCTAAGATATTGACACCCAACATCATCAGTTTCAACGACAAAAGAACCGGTGGATAAATGTCGCTGATTCTCACATCCCCTATGACAAAAACCCAGAGTAGGATCAAACCAAACTTTTTGCAGAAGTTGAGTGGCATCATCTAGTTTTTGTTGTTCGCGGATCTTAAGTAGATCCCCCTGAGAAATGGCTTCATGATGTGCTGGGTTATCAAGACCTAACTGCTTTATGACTGTAACTTCCTTCTTTTTCTCTTCGCTAAAGGGTCTGGACGTCTTTTCTTTGGCTCTGTTTGGAGTCAACTTTTTTTCATCGACCTTTGGTTTTGTATTCGTGTATTTGGGTGGAATGTTTTCACCTTCGTATTCGTTATCTTTTTGTGTCATTTCGTGTATTTCACTTGGTTTTACCAAGTGTTTAATTACATGAAATGTTTGTTTTTTATGTTGTCGGTTAACCTCGTGTTGGCCGCCTTTGCAGTATGGCGTCTTTTGTTGACTGGCTTTGTGTTTGTGTCATGGTTGGTATTTTCTTTCTCTTTCACAGATTGAAAATTGTTATCATGTCTGATGCTAGTGTCTGTGCATGTGTGTTTACGCTGTAAGAAGTTTACCACCGGCATGTCCGGGTTGTCATGTTCCGTGTGCTCTTGACTCGAGATGCGACCTTTGTTCGAGGTTATCGGAAGTTGAGTTTGCTGCGTACCTGAAAGTGGTGTCAGCGAGGGCCAAGAAGGTGGAATCCTCACCTTCCATCGCAGACTCCGTGTTACGCTCCATTTTGCTGTCCATGCTTTTAAGAAACAATGGCGTCGATGGCGCCTTTATCCAAACCTGCTGGGTCAGGTCCGGTTCCAGTCCCCTCTTCGGGGGGTTCGGCTCCTTCGGCTCCACCTGATAAGACTTCGGATGACAGGGGTCCTGCTGCCTCTACTCAGCCCTCTAAGAAGCCTGCTCATTTCGGTAGACGCTCTACGGAATCCACGGCTCGCCGATCTTCGGTACCATCACAGGATAAAGTGAAGTCATCTACAGCGCATCGGAGTTGGGACCGTAGCTGTTCTCCATGGCCTGTACGGCTTCCTACGGGTTCCACGGATCGTCATCGCAGATCTTCAGTTGATGTGGCCTCCAAGGCCTCCGAGAGGTCTAAACGGGACTGTCCACGGTCCAGTTCACCTGCGGCCTCCGTTACGGCGGATCGGTTTGCCTGTGCTCGAGTTCTACGAGACTTTGGTGATGACGAGCCAGTGGCTTCTATCATTGATGAGCCCAACTCTACAGACCATATGACGATGAGGGATTGTTTGGCGGCCGTCTACGACATGTTGCCGTCTTTGCCGCATCCACCGACACCGTCCAAGAAGGGACCGACACCAATGATCGCAAATGATGTCCCACCGGAGGATGTGGTCATCCGTTCCTTGGCAGCTGGTACTTTAATATCTGAGGTGGCGACGGATTTAGACCGTACTTTTAAGGAGACGGCGTCCTTTGTCGCTTTTCCTTCTTGGACTCACCGTATGTATCCGGTTTTTGATATGCCATTTAAAGATGTGGCTCCATCGTTGGATGAGGATGTTCACCGTCTTGGGAAGTCGTCAACAGTGGATTTGACGAACAAGCAGGTTCAAGCTATGGATACCGCCCAAAGACGTTGCCTATATGTCTTATCTTACTTGGACGTTTTCCTTGCGGCTATGGCCACTCAGGCAAAGGATGCACGTTGCTATGCGCTGTTTTAGCAATCGGCGTAGATGCTGGCCTTTTTAACTTCCTCGGTTACCTCCATGTCCACGATGTTAATGCAGTATCGTCGTCAAGCCTATCTTAAGAAGTCTACGTTGGATTTCCAGCATAAGAAACAGCTGTTATCACAACCGTGGTCTGCAATGAAGTTGTTTGCAGGAAAAGTTTTTGACGTTGTTGCGGCCAATGATAAGGACCAACAGTTGACGGAAATTGTTAAGGCATTGCAACTCATTTCGACTTTGGAGTCCAAGTGCAAATCTACGTTTACTTCACAACCGCCATTTAAACGTTGGTCAACCTTCTTGATGTTTCCCAGACAGACGACCATCCGGTCCACCCGCTCGAACCCAAGGGAAACCCGGCCAATGTTGATGCCAGCCAGCCAATCTTGGACTTCTCAGATTGTCTCGACCTTCGCCTGCCCATTTGTCATGTCAGTCTTGAAGACCGGGTATCGTCTGCAATTGTCTTCCGTACCTCCCTTGACCGAGGTTCACCGAGATCGTCGTACGGTCACCTTGGGGTTACTCATGAACTTTGTAGCAAAGAACCAGTTACCTGACCAAGCACCTTGTTTGTATGTTGTGCAGGCCCTCTCCTCTATTGTTGGTCCAGCGGATGTTGAGGACTTGGCTTTGTGTCCTGTCAGAGCCCTACACCATTACATCGAGAGGACAAAATCTTTTCGTCAACACCGCACGACTTTTCCTCTCCTATAACCAGAGTCGGTTGACGGATATTACCAAGAACACGGTGGCCACCTGGATTCAGTCTTCTATCCTGACTGCCTATCAGAAAGAGGGTTTGCCTGCTCCATCTGCTACTAATTCACATGAACTCCGTGCTTTGGCTGCCACGATGTCCCTGCACTGCAACACATCCATTCAGCACATTCTAACCGGTTGTTGCGCGATATCTCCACAGAAGACGTTGAGGGGTTCCATCATCAGGGTCCGGTTGTTGCTGCGCAGACTCTGGTGAATGCAAGCCGTCCTCCTCATCGTTGTTCAGTTCAATGTTCTAACGGATGCACCTCATTCAGTTGTCGCTTGTCACTTCAATACGTGGGGGGTTACCTAACACCTGCATCCCTGGTGGCTACGTCTTCTCACCCTGTCAGAACCAGCATGAGATGTGGCTTCCGCCTCCTGGTCCATGTGTTCTAGGAGCCGTACCTGCCACTGCTGACGGATGCCACCATTCTGGTTATTGTTACTAACATCACCTGCATTGGTCTGTGACGGGCATCCCCTGGAGGAGGGCTTACCATGGTTGGCCTAATTCTTCCACTAGTCAGCCTCTATCCGGTCTTGGGGAGTTATCAGAAACATCTACGGATCTCGGCACCCACCACCATCTGTTGAATGCTGCACTTGTTTGAGGACAGGTAATGTGAAAAGAAATGGAGAAAACTTTGAGTGTTTTCTCTTTTATGGATACATTACCTGTCCTCAAGATTTCATCCCACCCGAGCCTCCCCGCTTCCTGTTCTCTGTGCGATGCACTCAGGGAAAAAGAAGGAAGTTACAGTCATGTGACCGGAACTAGAGAGCAGTATGCAATAGAAGAATTTAGGCCATCCCATTGGCTGTTGGGATGTTCGGACCAGACCACTTGCGTGGGGGGGAGGTGCACTTGTTTGAGGTCAGGTAATGTATCCATAAAAGAAAAAACACTCCAAGTTTTCTCCAGTTCCTTTCATGTGGAGGCTGGCGAAGATGTCGGTGAATTGCTGCCCTGAGTCCAATGTAGGATGACTGAGTAGTAGTTACCATCTGTGTTCCGGACTTCAGCATAGAAATGCTTTAGGAATTTATTCAGTGTGTCTGGAGATAGAGTTTCGAAATCCTCCGTCTCACAGTTGGCCCAGAGCCATTCTAGTAAAGATAACATTTTAAATGTAAGGCATCAGTATTAATATTTTAAAAAGTATACATTTATTTCATACTAAAACTAAATTTTTCAAAACGTATATTTGGACATTCCCTTGGTGACAAGTATATCGTGGTACACCAACATACCTAATTCAGATTACACCAATTTATATATTTTTTGAGGTCTGACATGCACAGTAATGAACTGAGACATAGTGTGTGGAAGTTTCTTGAAATGTGACATTTTTGTTTCTTCGGACACTGTAAAAATAGTTATTCAGTGGGACATAAAGGTAGGTGGTTTGCTTGCAGTTTATTTCATTATAAAATGATATATCTTTATACCCTTGAAAATTTTAACGCCCCATACAGTTGTTTTCATGGTACTTTTTCTTTTGGAGTTCAGTACGATGGATTCCAGTTCGGATTCGTCCACGGTCTTGAAGCATTTTTCCTTTGGTTCATCTGAAAAATGTATAGATAAATTTATACCAAAGTATTTAAATATTTAAAAGTTTTAAAAGTAAAAAAAAGATTCAGTCAATTACGTATGTTTAATTTTGTAAGTCCGAAGTTTAAAAGATTTACGAACATAGGAAATATACAGGGGCCGCTGGGGGTGGGGGTGTTGTGCTGCGAGGACTTGGTCAAAATATACTGTGTTCCATTTTCTTAAGTTTTTTCAGTCTATATATTTAAAGATATAGAAAAAAGTGTTTGAGCCCCACCATTTCAAATATTATTGATACACATATTCTGTCATTTTCTTTTTCATTTTGTAACAAAATTCAATCATCTGCTATAACTAGGCTACAGTATTATATGGCTATTTTTCCATTTCTTGTTAAAACTGCCGTTTGTGTACTTACTTTCATTATTTTTTTTGTGTTGGCAACTCTACATGCATTTCTTCTTTAAACCAGTCAGGATTAATATCAAAAATTTCCTGAAGCATACCGATGTCAAAGTTGCCCCTTTGTTCGGCTGACATGTTTGTAAATACTGCGTTGTATTCATATGTGAGTAAAGTGGCCTAATTACATATTAGGTGGTTCTCCATGATTAATGATGATAACTAGTTTAACGTGCCCATATACCACTAGGGTTTCGAACACGCCCATCCCGAGTCCGACCTCCGATAAGATCGGTGGCCCGACTCGGGATGGAGGGGGGGGGGGGGTGAAAATGGGCAGAATTTTGAAAATGTCAATTAGTAAAAACGTTAATAGAATAAATAAAAAAATAAAAAGGTTACAAGCCAAAAATAAAAAAGAATTGACTGCTCGGCCGAATATTTATATAATTTGGAGCATTTTAGAAGGACAGTCCAAAATTAAATAAGAGAAAGAAGAGAGGATCGGACTATTTAATAATATTACAAAAAAGAAGTAATTTCGACATAAAATTTTGAACGCAGATCTAAACGTTTAAAGTCCGATCGATATGTCCACGCGAGTGGCCTCGTTAAGGCCGTTTGGGTGCACAGCTTAAAGGGACGAGATGGGTTGCATCCCGTCAAGAAAACCCCTAGATTGACAGTCGATAGACGTTGAAGGTGTAGTGCTGTGCTGAAATACAGATCTTGAGAAGCCGGATCCGTCTGAACGAGTAGAGTATCAGACTAGGGTATAGTCCAGTCGTCATGGGTTGGTATAGTGGTGCGGACGGGCCCGACTCCGGAGGATATGAGATGGTATCATTATAAAGCAATGTAAAGTCTAGAAAAAGAGTAGTAGGGGCCGACCCCGCTTCCTATTTCTTCTTAGAGTGAGGCGGTCAATCTTCCAGAGCTGGTAGGACAGGCTCGGACATGTAGAGACTAAACGCGAACAACCGTGGCGTTCTGCAGAATGGTCGTCATACGAGTCACGAAAAAACAAGTCAACATAGTCAGACGGAGAAATGACGTGGAGGCGAGGAATCTCGCTGAAAAAGAATCCAACCTGGTGGTGCAGACTGTCGAAACGAGAAGCGTTCCAGCGTTCAATCAGTTCCAATGGCCGCATACATCCCAGTAGAAAACTTCATTTCGCTGACAAAAACAACGAAATGAAGGACCCCCAAGTCGAGCACACGAAAGCACGTGCAGTGTGCACAAGCGAAACAAACACGTCTTACTGCGTGGAGCTCCAGACTGGGAATCTCCATGATTAATCACCTAGGATTTAAGGTAACTGGCCAATCAGAATCGAGTATTTTCCAAAGTCATGGTAGAATACAGGTTTAACAATATAGTGTCTAATATTGTGGATTAACTAATACTGGTTGATCTATATGTAAACTTTAAACATTTGCACATTAATAATTATTATTGTAACAAAGCATAAGTTGAATCTTTTTATCTTTATTTTTTTTTGCACAGAAGTATATAAGAACGAATGAGAAAGCTTGTGTAACTTTCCGGTTAATCAAACAACCCGAGTATATCTGTCCTGGTGCTCGCCTGTTGTTTCGAGATGGAAAGACTAAGGGCATGGGTGAAGTGCTGAAAATCTTTCCATACGAACATGTTGAACGATGAACACTAACCACTGCTGTTCTCCTGCCAACGATCATCAGTAAAACTAGTAGGATTTTAAAAAGTGGAATCCTGGTTCTTTGACAATTATTAATAATCTAGAAGTTGTTGTGTATTTCACTTTTTTAAACATATTAACCAAATTTATTAAGGAACACTGGGCCTTCGTAATTCACAAAATATTCTTAATTTTGCAGAATGTGAACTTGTTACGTTGTTTTCCCATATTTTGGTCCAAGGAGTTTGCACACACATCATATTTACACCTGTGAGACTATAATATTGTCTAATGTGTCCCACCAGATAAAATGTTGACAATTTATGGCAGCAGATATAATAGTTAAAGGCACTTTTTCCTGTTTTGATTGTTATGTTCATGTGATAGTTAAATCTTATGCTAGTAGATATTTTTAATGCACTGTTAGTGTCCTTATATGATAACAGAATTTGAAACTTTTGATGACAAGTCCCACAAATTCTTTTGAGAAATGGTTATTGTTGCATTGACTGAAGATTTTTTATTTAAACATTAAGTTAACTAACATCATTAACTGCAATTTTGAAACTGAAAGAATACTGTAAATGGTAGCAGCATAAATTTATGGAAGTACTGTTAATTTATTTTTTTTAAATTATGAGATACAAATCATGGGTTCATGAACGTTTTCAGTAACGGAAATGTTGGTTCAGAGTTCTCTAGACTTATATTTTGACATTTAGAGGGGGTTTCAGTAACGGAAATGTTGGTTCAGAGTTCTCTAGACTTATATTTTGACATTTAGAGGGGGTTTCAGTAACGGAAATGTTGGTTCAGAGTTCTCTAGACTTATATTTTGACATTTAGAGGGGTTTTCAGTAACGGAAATGTTGGTTCAGAGTTCTCTAGACTTATATTTTGACATTTAGAGGGGGTTTTAGGTGTCAAGTAGCTGATTATTTGTTCCTCTGTTTTTAATAGTTGGTATGATTAATAACAGAATGATGTGTTATTTATATCATGTGATTGAAAGAAAGCATCCCACTTTTTGAATTTGAATAGCATAAAAAGTATGCAATATAGAATCTTGACATTTTGCACAAAAGCCAGTTTATTTTGCTGTGTATAGATGGTGATACATTCAGGTTTATTGCAACACTATCAACTATTCAGTATGGGACTGTCTCTCGAAAAAAGTCAACTGCAGTCATGTAGACAATTTCACCAGTAGAAGAGCTTAAAGGAAATCTTGGATGTTTTAAAAAAACTAAATAACCTGATCTATTAAGCTTTTAGTTTTAATTAATCATACATAGACGGTTTTAAAAATATATTCTAGCTTAATTTGCCTGCGAACAAATTTGTTAATTATCACTCAGTCTATACCTGTAATTTGTATTGCTCTTAAAAGTTTTGTTTTACACTGAGCAGTTGAGGAGAAATATATTTTTATGGTATGTGTAAGTATTATTGCATGCATATTATTACAATAGAAAATATCTGAAAAAAATACTGCTGATTAGTCTTGTAAAATGTATGCATAGTTTGTAAATTACTATTTGTAGTTACTAAATGCATAATTTAAATATGTTGTAGGTTTTGTTTATAACATTTTAGAAAATAACCGTGTGTAAGATTGTATTATGAAACAGGAAACCTTACTGTGGCTCCATTTTCTCTTTTAATATGTAACTAGATAAAGGCCATGCCTACATATCAGGATATTGGTTGATATTGGCAGTGATACCAGCCTTGTTGGTGTATTGGATAAGCCAATAACTTCTGTCTCATGAACTGCTAACCATGAACTCTCCCTGGACAGATAGGCCACATAGCTATGCTGTGTGACAGCATATTGGATATAAGCCTGAGCATCAGTTTTAAGAGAAAAAATTCAAGATTCCTAGATGCTTGTTTACAAAATATGTTTAATGCATCACTGTTTTCTAGTTTTTACCATCTTGCTTAAATACTAAGATCACATCTGATCTCTGCATTTTATGATGAAACCCATGAATAATAACAATTTGTGTTGATTTGTATGTATATATGTTTACAATACTAAAACCATGTTACTTTATTTTATATGTATATCAAGTTTATTTGTGTTTGATTTATTTTTAATGTAGATGTGCTAATTTGTAAATAACTATACGATTTTAAGGTTTATAATTTTACAAATTCATAATATTCTTTTTGATAGGTGAGTTTGTTTTTCTACTATAGAGCTATCCTGTGTTTCACGTTGGTTGGTATTAAGTTGTACAATTTCCTATAGGTTTGTTTAGTTATATTTAGTTATTGAGCAATTTGCTTCAGTTAGATTACTTTCGTTATATTAGTTCTGTTGAAGGGTTTGAAAAATGTGTGTGTTCTATTAAGATGAATTTGTATTATGTCATTTGTGTTTGTTAAGGTTGTATATATACTTGTGTTTTGTGAAGTTGTAAAACTTTTGAATATTTTAAGTCTTTCATTGTCATGTATATTTTATTTGATCATGTTTAAGTTTGATTCATTAGGCTATTTTGCAGTTATTTCCCTTACCATCTAGTTCGCTTGTTTTACACGATATATTAATGTTTAACAATAAAACATTTATTTTATCAGTTGGCAAGTATTTCCATCAATATATATACAGATACTCTTTTAACTTAATATTACCCTTTTTCTAGAATTTTAGGGTATTTTTAGTCCCCTATTGGTTCAACCAGAGGGGACTACAGGTATTGTCTTTATTTGACTGTCTGTCCATCCATCTTTCAATCTGTTCGTCTGTACCAAATATAATTTTCTGGAACTTTTTTCGTAATGCCTTAATATATTGAGCTGGAATTTTGTATATAGCTTTATCATATAGAGTTACAGGTCCGGTTTGATTTTAATGGGGATTGGCCTATTATTGAGAGTTATGGCCCCTGCACTTAGGAGATATGAAAATTTGTTGGGCCCAGTAGGGACATACGTGTATTGCTTTAGCAGTACTTTTAGAATGCGGTTGTTTTGGTTTTTGTTTAAACAATTTTAAAGAATATTTTTAATATTAAGACCATCGTCCTTTAAATGTTAACCAGGCTTTTTCAGAGATGTTATCTTAAAACCTTTTATGAACTAATAAAAGTACCACCAATTGATGGAGAAAAGCTTATGACAGTTGATTAAAGTATTTTGGGGGAAATGACCAGTAATTTATTTTTATCTATTAGGCTCCATCACTGGCAATTGATTCCAAACGCAGTAAAATCATGTCAGTTGTAACTTCCTGACTGCGGTATGGACTGTCCAATCTGATGGGCAGCGCATGTCAGAAACCCTTGCTGCTAATCTGTATGGGCAATCCATGTGGTGGCAGCAGGTTTTTCTACCCAGTTATTAACCAATTGACCTCTCTTCAACAGCCTACATGTAGTTAGCAGTTGCATTATTTGGATAAAATTTTGTAATTAAAAACCCCACCCAAAAGTTAAAACAGTTATAAATCATGTTATTGGATCAAATATTCTCCTTTAACTTAGTTTTCAGATTTATGAAGGTCTCCATGAGTACTCAAGTACCTGTGCAAGGAAGAGCACTTTCATTTAATTTTTTTGTTTTTTTTTACGTCAGTTTGTCATTTGCTTACCACCGGTTACATTATAGGACTATGAGACATGAAGGGAACACAAAAGTCGAATGTGTGGAATGCAATACAATGGCATTGTTTGTGATCCATGTTCAGCATTCATTGGGTGCATAATGCTATTTTACTTTATTCCTCAATGTCATCATCATCTAGTGTAAGTGTCGGGAGCTCTGGTTCGGGTCAAGTTTGACCATCGAGTACTCGAGTCCAATATTTTAGACTTTTGGAGGCCCTAGAGGGTTGAATGTAATTGATGTACATATACATCAATAAAAATGTGATTAAATTCATATTCTGTTATTGGATACTAGTTTGTAGTCAAGATTGAAGGTCAAAATAACAGAACCGAGAGAAGAGTATTGTGTACCATACTGGTAACATAATAATTTATTACATACACAAAATAATACTGCTTAGTAGGAAAAGAAATGTTTGTTTAATGATGCCCCAGCACATTTTATACTTCAGCAATATAGTTATGTTTTATTTTACGACACCACTAGAGCACATTGATTAATTAATAATCGGCTATTGGATGTCAAACATTTGGTAACTCTGACATAGTCTTAGAGAAACCCACTTTTCCATTAGTAACAAGGGATTCTTTATATGCACTTTCCCACAGACAGGAAATCAGCAACTGAGTGTCAAACATGATAAAGACACATCTTTATTAGATGGTATTTCGATATGAAATGCCATACCATGTTAATAATTTGTGTTCTTGCACTTTATTTTGAAGGTGTTTCATACATATTTGATGTGATTATTGAACTACATAGCCCATGAAGTGGCAACAGTGGGTTTCCTCTCTCAATATCTGTGTGGTCCTTAATCATATGTCTGATGCCATATATCACCCTAAATAAATTGTGTTAAGTGTGTTGTTAAATAAAACATTTCCTTCCTTCCTTTGCATCATGAAATATTAGTGTCTTGTATGGTCTCACTAAAGTCAGTAACATTTCCTGATTTGCAGTATATAATTCCAGAATGCAATGTGGTTAATTATCACTCAATGATTTTATGTAATTATTACCTGATCTACATGTATTCCAAATTTTATTACCTACGAGGTACAGCATAACGAGGGTCATATTTATCGTACGATTTCCCTCATATGTCATAACTAAATCGTCTGTCCTCCTGACATTGTTTTTTAACGATTGGCTGTTGTAAGAGTACATTTCTTTCTTATTGGCTGACACGACATTCCACAGATACTACTTTCTTCATTAATACATTTTTATTTCGAGTGTAAGCTGATCACATGCCGTAATGACAAATACGTGTCTTTAATTAATTTAATAAAACATTGAGTATTTATGATAACTTGTATTATATTACGATGTAGTTGTGACACATCAAACACTTAATTATGAATACAACGTTCACAACTGTTAGAAATCTGTACTAAGGTTGATGAGTCACTTTTCGCACCCTTGTTTTGGCTTTGTACATAATAAATGTAGCATATCTTACCGTAATTTCACTTGAAAGCCATATTTAGTCAAAGGTACAATGTTTTAATCAAAAGATTTTCTTCAAACACATTCAGGTGCGTTAATAATATTCAAAAAAAAAAAATTTCAATAGCAATTTTGCACTGGAATTTTTCCAGCATTCTTGAAACGGAAACGTCATGTACCCAATTTATAGTTATTGTAAGGAGATGCAAAGTGACGTCATTGGAATACTGACGTCATTCAAATTCAAAACTAATTATTTCAATTACTGTGCTTTTTAGTATACACATGCTTTACAATTTACAGCTGTTGATACATGTGTGTACTCTTTACTTATGGGCGTCTAAATATCACGTAACTTTAGAACAGGTTGTGATTTGGTTTTCAAGAAATCAATGAACAAACATTACTCCGCCGTTAAGGAAACGTTAGTTTGTAAACAATGACTGGAATGTTCATTTAGCAAGACAGTTATATGGTAATAAACAGAATATTACATTCGTGTCCATGACAGACGATGTTTACGACACTCGTGCCTAAATTATCGCATTTCCCTCGCTATCGCTCGGGGAAATATAATTTAGGCACTCATGTCGTAAACATAGTTTGTCATGGACACTCATATAATATCCTCTATAACTTAAATGAAATGCTGTATAATACAGTGGATTTATTAGGTTTCTGGTACAGCATTCAGAGGGTCTACTGATAATTGGCAGAACATGTTCTTTTTTCTAAAATACATTTTATCATTTTGTCAAGTGATTTTATGGCAAGTTATTGTACTTTGGCCTTTTTTTATTTTTTTTATTTTCAATACTGAAGTTGAGCAATTCCAGTAATATCTGTGCAGTCAAAATTCATTCATACATTTGCCTATTATACTATAGTCACATAAAAGCTATTTTTAGTTTAACTTCATTTCTTTTTCTTCTTTTTTCCCCATTGTATCAAATTTAAAGTATGTGTAGTCTTTATCATTGGTTTTTAGAATAATTTTCCATTGATTCAGGCCCTTCAGAAATGTCTAACAAGAAACGAAGAATGAATTTTTAACCTTACCACAACACAAACAAAAGCATCAGCTAACTGGGTGTCAAATAATTTTATGTGAATGAAAAGTTCAAGTTTGTGTTGTTGAACGACTTCAGTAGAGCACATTGATATATTAATCATAGGCTATTGGATGTCAAATTGTTGGTAATTTTGACATAGTCTTAAAGACGTTTTATGTGCATCATCCCATAGCTAGCTAGCACATACCACATACCTTCAATATACCAGTCATTGTGCATTGGCTGGAATGAGAATTAGCCCAGTGGGTCCACCAACGGGGATTGATCCCAAACTGACAGCACACTACCTGTGTGCTTTACCACAGGACACAAATGACTCCTTAGAACACTCAAGTTTTGTGAAACATTCATAACAAATTTTAAAAAGAAATTATTATAATAAATCACCAAAGCTCAGTTGGTATCCAATAGGATATTTTGTTTATTTGTGTAGCTTTGCCTTCTCAGTAAAAAAACGAAATGTCATTCAAGTTTTTAAATATATGCTTATGAAACATTTTGCAGTGTATAATACTTGCCATCATTATACCAAATGGTTTTGGCATTTTCTGAAGGGAAAAAAAAGAAGATTAAATATATTTTTTTAATTAATCTGTGAAAAATGTTTCCTGTTCAGTAAAGATTGTGATGGTTAATTTTGAGCTACCACAATCTTCATTTGATTAGACTGATCCCATATGACTGCCGACTCTTACACCAAACTACCATCCTTAAGCCAAGTGCATATAAGGACTTCTCCAAAACTCTACAATAGCTCTGTTGGTAGCAGTCATTTGCCTCATCGTGGAATATCAGTCTGTTTTGTTTAAGAAACTAATCTTGTCTACAAGTATTCTGCTATGCACAGCTCTGTAAGACGACTCTTTGTTGGTACTCAGCTTAGTAAAATTTGAGACAACTTTGTTTTATTATATTGTGGATTCATCTTTTTTAGGGTATTGGTGGTTATGATTTTCTGAAATGAGTTACATTTTATAGTTTTGATAAGATTTAAAATTAATCAAAAGATGTTGAGTGAACTGCAAATGGCACGACTTTCCTGGTACTAGCACTCCATTTGGGATTGTTCTTAATTGCCAAACACTGGCTGGATACATGGAAGTGTATATTACTTGATATCAGTTGTGAATTGTGCAAGTAATGTCATCGTCTGTAACATATTGTGTTTTGATTTCAGTGTTCATGTATAGAATTGTTTTTGCCGGTTTGACCAATTTCTGTGATAATCCCGACTGATGTTATTAGTCATCTTATGTTGCATCAGCAGTAGTGTTGTGTATCAAGGATGGAACTAACATGATTGTTGGGGGGTGGTTAGAAATGAGATCTAATGGAAATTGGAACCACCTCTTATCTTCACTTCCTGAGTTGTGTTATTGTAAGATGTAGATTTTGATGCAAAGCATTGTGTAATAAAGAGAACAATGAAAAAGTATTTGTCTAGTTATATTGTAATTTCTTGTCATTGAAGACAAACAATTATTAGTTTGCTATTGTTGAATATTTTTTAGTTGTGGAAGATTTAATTAAGGATTGTCTGTTATTTCGTTAGGTTCATTGGAGTATGAACAAAAGTAGGTGCAAACTGGTGGATTCAGCAAAGCCATTCACGCAAATGTTTGCCTTGATTTTTTTTTGTTCATACCCAGATGAACCTAAAAGAAAGAAACAAACAAGATCACATTTTAAAATAATTTTTTGGTTCTTGACCAATAATGTTCCACAATATAAAATACCAATATAAAGTGTTAAATCAGCAGATGTTATCTCTGTCCTTTTGCACACATTCCCAAAGACATGATAGCACGTGCCACATCCTTTGACAAGATGTGGGGAAACTTGTTTGTCTGCGGTTCAGCAGGACGGATTTTGTGATACATCATACAGAGTACATTTCTAATCTTGAAAGAATAATTCTTACCAATGTCATTTTATGTTCCCTGCATTAAAATTGCTTCAAAACTATGTCATAGTCTTATAATAATCTACACCGGCGTCGTGGTTAGGCCATCGGTCTACAGGCTGGTAGGTACTGGGTTCGGATCCCAGTCGAGGCATGGGATTTTTAATCCAGATACTGACTCCAAACCCCGAGTGAGTGCTCCACAAGGCTCAATGGTTAGGTGTAAACCACTTGCACCGACCAGTGGTCCATAACTGGTTCAACAAAGGCCATGGTTTGTGCTATCCTGCCTGTGGGAAGTGCAAATAAAAGATCCCTTGCTGCTAATCGGAAAGAGTAGCCCATGTAGTGGCGACAGCGGGTTTCCTCTCGAAATCTGTGTGGTCCTTAACCATGTCTGATGCCATATAACCATAAATAAAATGTGTTGAGTGCGTCGTTAAATAAAACATTTCTTTCTTTATAATAATCTACATTTGTAAACACTGTAGAACCTTTCTATCTGCTACACTCTGATTTTTGTACAGTAAAAGTCGTTTATAAAGGTCACCTGACACAATATGACCTTTATGACAGGTGGCTTTAATACAGAGTAGAATTCACTTTTGTGACAAGTGGTGATACATGGTGATCTCAGCTGGGGTCGACAGTATTGTTGGAAGTATTTGACAGTGGTACAAACAGCTTCAGAACAAACCGTTTATGAATAGGAAGGAAATGTTTTATTTAACACATTTTATTTATGGTTATATAGCGTCAGACATGGTTACGGACCACTCAGATATTGAGAGAGGAAACCCGCTGTCGCTACTTCATGGGCTACTGTTTTTCGATTAGCAGCAAGGGATCTTTTATATGCATCAACCCACAGATGGGATAATGCATACCACAGCCTTTGATATACCAGTCGTGGTGCACTGGCTGGAGCGAGAAATAGCCCAATGTGCCCGACGGGGATCGATCCCAGACCAACCATGCATCAAGCGAACGCTTTACCACTGGGCTACGTCCCGCCCTCATGAATGGGAATGAACTGCTCTAATTACAGACTTGGCAAAAACAACAACATGAGGAATACCTACTTGGTAGTTTTTATTTCTAGTCTCTGTCGTGGATAAAGTGATAGATCACATTATACTGCTCAAGGAAGAAAAACATCCAGCCATACTGTTTAGTCTGTGACTACCGGTAGTATGTATAAATAAATATATATAAATATATGGTAACTGTCTGAGGAAAGGAATGTTTGTTGTATGCCACCCCAGCACTAATTTATGGAAGTAATTGATACAACACATGGCTGAATCCATCTATTTGGTCCACTAATCAGGTTTGCCTGCTTGTTTACAGTAAGTTCAGTTTCCTGCCTTTTGGAAACTTTGTCATCTTTTTGCCAAGTGAGCTGAAAAAAACAAGACAAAAAATATTTTTAAAAATGATCCAATATGAATTAATGAACTATTATGTGAAGTAACAATTTAATATTACTATAGTCCATCCCATCCTACAAAAATGTTTCTTGTAAATAACATAAGCATACCATTTTTGATTTTTGTTATGGCCGCCATTTTGGTTTTATGGACTGGTATAGTCTTACTACTCCATCTGTAGTGAAATTAATCAAATGGCTATCTGGTATCAAGATTACACTTCCATAAACCACAGTGGTGGCCATAAAGCTGTAGGCATCAGTTTCTTTCTGTGGTATGTATTAGTTTTATTTATTTATTAACCCAATATTTTTTTTAATTGCACACAAAAATGGTATATTTTTTTTATTTCCAAAACACTTACTTTTCTTCTTACGTCACACCAAACTGAAACTATTCAGAAAAAACAGTTTTGTAGAAGGGACTATAGAAACCGCTCTCCATCACTTTTAATAATCATGTCAAACTGGACAACTTTCATGGTTGCACAACAACAATTTCATCTTATTGTTTTCAAACATGAATAATGTTTATGTACTTCAAAATGACTTGGATGTTTTCTTTATAAACAGATATTGCTAGTATTTAAATACTGATCAAATGAAGCTGACAATTAAATATGCAGTTTTGTCCACATTTTGTGATCCATATGTATGTATCACCAAAATACATCTAATACGAACCTTGTTATAGAAGAAGTAAAATGTTAAGCACCTTTGATGATAACACCTGTAAACTTTTGTCGACAATTAAAAACGATTACAGCAGCAGAGTTGGAAGAATATTACATTTGGGTTGACTACTGAATATTTGAAGCAGACAACTTGAACTGAGAAAATGAGGGGTGGGATGTAGCTCAATGATAAAGCCTGAGGTGCAATTCGGGGGGGGGGGGGGGGGCAGCGCGTATTCCATTTAGAATGAATGAATGTTTAACAACACCCCCAGCACCATATTCAGTCCCAAAATGAAACAGCAGGTATCCTCTATCTCTTGTCTACATATCAAAATAATAATGTGTTAGACATCAAAAGTGCTGAACTGTTGTAAAATATTCCTTTCCTTTGAAAATGGGCCAATCAATAACAGCCATATTTTGTAAACATAATAATTTTTACATTTGAGTCATTCTTAAAACATGTACACTAAAGTATTCTTATAACGAATTGTAAGGGACCAGACACATCGGTTCATTATAGCAGTAGTTTGTTACACACATTTGCGGAAGTTAGCGGTTTTCATTTAGGAAGTCAGCCATTTTGGATTTTTCTAATTTGAACAAGAATTAGTGGGGTTTTTTTTCTTTAATATCTTATTTATCATCACCAATATCAGTACAGTCATTTTGGATGCATTGTTGTTAATGCTACTGACTGATAAGATACAAATGAGATAAAAATTGGTTTTCTGCATATGCACTAATTTACACTGAAATTCACAATTTTGACAAAACAAACTGGTTCGTTTTTTAACAGTTAATTCATTATACATGTACATACATTGTTCTATACATTAAAATTTATTAATACTATATAGGGGGAAAAACACAACTTTACAATCAGTTGGTTCTAACTGGTAGTTTGTTGTAAGCATGTTCGTTCTAAAAGTACTTAACTGTATATTTTCATATGACATTTAAAAAAAGAAAACGTGCAATCTATTTTGAGGTTTATCTGTACCTTAATCGATATGGACATACTTGACACCAAACAACAACTGTAAATCAACTGTAAGTCAGCAAATTCTGTGAAATAATTTTAAAAACTTAAATAAAGAGAAGAAAAAGTCTTACTCTGTTTTAAGAGGTTTTGCCTGGCTTTTACGAAAGCCATGATATCTGCATCAGCTTTGGCATCGCCTGTTAGTGGGATGTCTCCACACTCAGACCTGTGAGAACAGTGCAAGTAAGTGTTAGTGCAAACCATGCAGTACACACAATACAAACATTCACCACTACTTTCCATTTTATATATCTTTACGTTACTACAGCATATCTACAACTGAATATTATTCAATAACATAAATTTGAAATCACAAAACAGTGTAATCTACAGCAAAGATCGTAATTTTTTCAAATATTTTAATTCATGTAAACTATTTTAATTTCTAAAATGACTGATTACAAACAGTAGAAATAAACATCATTTCAACCCTATCATTATACGTCTTTCCCGTATGAATACTAAGTATACTACAGCCTATTATCTAGGAAACGAATGATTAGAAAGAAAAAAAAAGAGGAAAAAGTTGTTGCATTTAAAGAAGAAAAAGCAAGTCAGAAGGTGCAACTTAACCCTTTTTGGTATTGTTTTTATAATAGTAGCTCTTTGTTTTTAAAATATTTAAATTAGTCATAAACAATAACAAACCAATTTCAAACATTCCTGGTGACACCTATAAAGAAGGAGAAAACCCAGAGTGGAAACATTTAGTATAATAAAATGACTATTTTATTTTAAAATGAAACGAAGATTTTCTCTAGTCTGTACTGATAGATCATAAAAAAAAAAAACATTTAAAAAGACATATGCCATCTGGTATTAATGAAAAGCCGAGATAATGTGCAATACCACAACACACCACTTGGATTTGACCACAACTTGCCTGGGTTTCTCGCTGTGTAACGTTTCTACAGAGCCCTGTGACGAGTATCCACTGGTCTCACCGCTGCCGTGATGATGCACCTCATACAAGACATTGTCTGAGACACTCCTCTGTGATCTGCTCGAATTCATCTTCTTCCATGAAGAGTCGGAGCTGGGAGGGTAGACCATCTCCTGGCTGTAGTTGCGATTGTTTAGAGGGGTGCGTGGTGGGGTTCTCCATGCAGTCCTGGGATCAACACTCTTCATAGATGGTGGCACATTCTTTAAATATAGTGCATTATTTTCAATTACTAGCAGTAGGGCATAGGGTCTCCACGAGTACTCTGGTATAGGTCGAGTCCAGCAAGACTCTCAAATCCGTTAAAAGGACTCGAATACCCATACAAGTAATACAATATAGACCATTAATTTCAGCAGTAACTAATCAGTAATACAAGTTGCACAATAATTATATGATCAGGTGCTAGTTTCTCTTTTTTAATCTCACTGTCCATCACAATACTGAACATATCAATTGCTTTCTAAATGCAATACAATGGAATGATTTCGCATTCATGTTCAGCACTTGAATTAAGATGCATGATGCTATTTTCTTTAGTCTCATTATCATCTAGTGTAAGTGTCGGGTACTCGGGTCCTGGTCGAGTTTGACCCTCGAGTACTCGAGTCCAATATTCTGGACTCATGGAGGCCCTAGTAGGGCAGTTATTGACAACTGTAAATATGATGAAATCTAATACTCAAACTGCAAAAATCCGTATCTACCTACCCCAACCCTATGTGAAGTCTGTATAACTAATATATCATGTAGTTGATACACATATAATATTTATATATCAATATATATAAGGATTTATATACACATATATATTTATCAATTATTGACCGTCATTGAGGGCAGTATCATGTTTTATGGACCGAAGAAATTGATATTGACCTCGGCCGTTGACCTCAGTCAATATCAATTTCTTCAGTCCATAAAACATGATATTGCCCGAAATGTGGTCAATAATTGTTTTATTACATAATGTCATCCATAAGACTCATACATTCCTGCTTTGTTTATCAGAATCAAAATACACCAACACTTATAATTTCCCACAATGCCTTAAAACGATGGGATTCAGTGACGTCACGTAATCCTATGACATATGACACGCAGAGGAATGCGGAAATAAACAGGTCAAACATTACTAAGACAAAAATCAAATTCGAGACATTATAACCAGCAAGAGTGTCAAAATCATATTAAAAGCAAAACAAAACAAAATGTGATAAATCTTAACATACATTTATACTGAACAGTTACCGATTACCTCCAAATGCATTTATTTTATTTTATTTGTAACATAAAATCCCGATTCCAACTGCATTTTGATGTATCATGTACGTTTCTAAATCTGCGAGACATTCCATACACAATTTGACAATTACTGACCTTGTTTTTGTCATGTTTGCGGAATTAAACTCAGTATGACTAAAGATGTTATCTTTTTGTTGAAGGACAGCAAAGCGATTTGTCACAAGTTTGTGCTTGTTTACATTAGAATTATTAGCAGTTGACGTTGCATTATGTTAAATTTTGTCTCATCTTCATTTTCATTGGTTAAATCTCCCAGGGCAATATCACTTTTGATGGACCGGTGAGACTGTCTCAGGGCAATACCACTATTTACGGATGGTCATGTGACTGGTTTTTGACCAATAAGAATACAGATATATTCTCATTATGTAATAAATATATATATATATATATATATATATACACATGTATACAGTCAGACCTAATTATAACGACCGTCGTTACTACATTTACACCATCCAACCACAAATTGTCAGGAACAAACGTACATCAATGTTATTCTGTTCATTACAACGGAATTCACACCTTCTGACAGATTAAATTGGGAACAAACCTGCATCCAACATCTAAAAACACCTGTTTACATCATTACATATCACAGATGCTGTAGTACGTTGGCAGTACTCGGCCATAATGGCATCCTTGATCTTGTCGTGAGATGACAGTGTCACATGATGTCCAAGTTACCGACATGTCTAGTAAGGAAGTTAGTTTTTAATACTGCCAAAACTCTATTTAACACATCGCTGAACACTTGTATATTCTTAACTTACATCTCGTTATGCGTCCTTTCCTTTTTTTTTAATTTATTAATATTATTTGTAATACAAATTTGATGATAATAGTTTGAAACTTTTATGTATATGTATATTTTAAGTGTGATATAGTGGTGATAAACAAAACAAAACAGCAATTTCGATATAACGACAATTTCGATATAACAACAAAGTGAACCAGGGACGAACATGGTCTTAACAAGGTCTGACTGGATATATATATCAATATATATAAGGATTATATATATAAATCCATATCTACCCACCCCAACCCCATGTGAAGTCCTTGTATAACTAATATATCATGTAGTTAATACACATGAACATACAATATCTATATATCCTTATCTACCCACCCCAACTCCATGTGAAGTCATTGTGTACTAATATATCATGTAGTTAATACACATACAATGCATGGATACTTGTATTGGCCATATTTTCTAATCCTGCAGTATTTAATGTTTAATGAAGTACAATTTGTTTGGGTTTTTGTTGTTTTTTTTGGGGGGGGGGGGGGGGGGGGGGGGGTTTAAATCCAATTTCAGGTTCCTTTTTTTATCTAAAATGTTTTTTTAATACTAAACTGGAATATATGCCATGCTTGTAACGGAGCAAAAGAAATGAACAAGTACTACACATACTTGTTTATATACTGTATTGAAACTTGAATGTATACCATGTTTATATACATGTGTATATCATTTAAATTTGTATGCAACTGAGTAAAATAGATGTACTGTGGGCTGGAGGCCTTAAACTTGATTCTGATACTGGTTAATTTTTGTGATAAATCAGATGATAGATGTATATTGTCATGGGCAACCAGGATTTATCACGATGACAAAATTCCGAAAACTTGTCCGATATTCTGTCACTTGGCCTCATACACTGTATGTGTGGTGTTTTCGTTAGTATATTAATTCCACCTTCCATTATATTTAAACGTTGTTATAAATAATTGTCAAAAATATTAATAACTTCAGATCAAAATGATATTATTGATCTTATTTTAGTATTATTTTGTGTCATTGTAATTTTTAACACTTTGTTAGCAGCAATAACACCCACCCTCACTGAGTAAGGTCCGATCCCTGATCAATCGCAACAGTCAATTCAATCATGTGCCTGCTGTTCTAGTCTGTGTTGCCAAAATGGCACAAGCAGGTTCATCACAAATAACTAGTTGTATCACAATCTTAAGTACACCATTTTTGTTTAGAACATACTTTTTGGGACAATAAAATTTAAAAAGAAGACAAAATGGAAATGACTATAGATTTTTTAAATGCAATTTTAAACAACATTAACTGCTCTAAAATATCGCAACATTTTGAAAAACTAACAAAAATAATGCTTACCATTTCGTAAATGAATATTATTTGATGTATTTATAAAAACAATAAGTGAAAATATGTTGGTAAAAGGTATAAGCTTGTAGACCTACCCCCATCAACGTGGTTCTTGGCCAAAATTAATCCAGGTGAATTCCTCAAAATAATTCAATATAAGGTTGCAATACCACTTCACAAATGTAAAGTCCAATCATATGCATACGGTTTGCAACAAAAATTAACAGCAAACAAAAAAATATTTTTTGTGTATCCTGTATTACAATAAATCATGTTCAAAATACAGACTTCAATACCAATAAATTTGCCTTTGCTTCACTCCTAAGCCAGTTGCATCATGTCAAAGGGAAAAAAATATATATTACGTCATACTTTTACTTACTACAAGTGTTTTCATTGAATATCGTAAGTAAGGAGAATAGATAATTAGGTTTTTAAAATTTGTGGGATTTCTTAAAAAAAACCACACAATAAAATTGCTTACAGATACTCCTAATAGGTGTAGTATTAGAATAGGGATAATATCACTGTGTTTCATTGTTAACTATAAGGATTTATCACAATTTTTTTGGATTTAGGGACTCGACTTCATCTCATCCTTAAATCCAAATAAATAAACACTTTTGTATTGTATTGTATTGTATAAATACATGAATTCTGTGGAATTAATTGTCTTATCTACCATAAACATTTTCAGTGCACTGTGATAAACATCCATTGGTACAATTACAAACCAAGTTTCATTGACCTTGGACTTAGTTTGTAAACAATCAACTTTAATGCAAAAATCTATGCTGTCACCTCCAAAAAAGTAAGACCTATATCTGGTCTTTTTACTTAATAAAGGCAAGACAATAAATGGCAGTATTTCCAGGGCTCACCCTGGATCAAAAATACTTGTGTCCAAAATATTTGCCAAATAGGATTTTTATTAGCCATAATGAAACTGTTTTAGCTAAAACTGTTTTGTATAGTCTTTTAGAGTATTTATATATGAATATGAAAATGCATCTTTTTCAGCTAATTATGTACAAACTGGAATAAATCTGAATAACAAAACTTTATTCCCTGATCAAAATCAAAGACAGCAATGGGGATAGGGGAAATTAATATATTACTTTAATTTTTCAGTGGGAAGGTGAATATGCAGATTTGGAAGCCAGTACCCCCTGCAAACACCCACTCTAAGGCCTATGACATTAATAAAAATCTGAGAGCTAATTATTTCTTTAAAATAGCAATCTTTATGTTGCTTTGAACTGCTTGTTGTTGATTTCAGTTTGTAAAATGTGTAGCCTAAGAATGCCGACTTCACATTATTACAACTATTCCATTTACGTCAAAAGTTTTTGATTAAAAAGATAATGAATTGAAATTTACAGTCTTTTTAAAATCCAGCTAACTTTTGAGATGTAAATTCACAGTCTACAAATTTATATAATATTTTATCGAACAAATGTCATGATTATTGTAAACTAATTGTAATCAGTGTACGTTTAACCGCAATTTGTATAAATACTGCATGTTCATTTGCTGCGATAGCGATATGTATGAGTGCGAAATTAACAAAGACAATGGAAATAAGCGAACGAAGCAGCAATTGAGTATTCACTGATGTGAACAACTATTTGTTTTTTTGTTTTTTTACAAATTTACATCAAGATTTACTTGCGTATAATCGTATGGTTTAATGTTCGCAACGATGTCTCTTGACACGTACAACAGTCTCGGCTGACTGTCAAGTGTGACCTATATGCACACCGAGAGCAGCCAATGAACGTTTTCCTAATGTTCCTAACTTTTCATGAACTATGTGATTGGTTCCCAACTTGGACATTGGGTTTAACAATAAGCGCATAAACCAGTCTAGCAGACGTTTTTGTTTTGCTCAGTCTGGTTGAACTTGGCCCTGAACTAGCATGTGTATTGCTACTTTGATTCAAAGACATTACAAAGTTAAAATAACAAGCTACAGATCTTTCAGACTTTGCTTTCATACATGTTGTCGTTGAAATTAATATTAATAACCATGATTATTAAAATAAGCAATAAAATTTATACTGTATTCTGGATGACACCGTTTCTCATTACCGGTCGCGAGATCGCTATTAATTACGCTAATTGAATATTTGGTATTATTATTATATTTCAGGTGTCTGATAGATTATGTAACCGTTTGTTCACATCAGAAGATAGAAAATGGCTTAGCCAAAATTTCAGCCACTTACACATTTTATTAGCCGTTTTTTTTTAAATTAGCCAATGGCTAATTTGGCTACTGACAGCGCAAGCCCTGTATTTCATAGATAAAAATGTCAACATCTTCCTACCCCAGTAGATGCAGATTGGTCTGCCCACCACAATTCAAAATCCTTCATCAACTTCACTTTGGACTTTTCCAGTAAATGTTGCAAATGTTCTATTTCACTCTTCATTCCTCGTAGCTTGTTAAATGTCTCCTTGTAGCTGAAATGCAGAAACAAATGAGTAGTGGTACTAAAGGTCACAAAATATATTTTAACAAATGCACTGAAGTACAATATGTGTCACATATCACATTACTTGTTCCACAAACTGGACCGTAATATTTGATTACCTACAAATGCCTACATGACCAGCAGTGGTCCCTTATTTGTAGTAAGCAAATGTAAATGTCTGAATAACCAAACACATCTACTAGTAGTTTCTGAGAAACGGTAGCTTTTTTGTGTCATCAGAATTTTGCATTGCATATACACATATATACATATAATTAGATCCAAATGCAAAAGTATGATGCCAAACACAAATAACATCTATATCTTACCATTCATGACTTCAGCTGCAGGTGGAACAAAAGTCATGCAGCTGAAATATCTATTATAGTATTAGATGAAATCAGTTCAGCAAAACTATATCCATAATTCAACTGTGAATGGTTAGTCCATACAGCTTGTACATAAAGCGAGTTTGGTGGACAGTAACAGTAAACAGCTGTAAGTTCTCACCTGCGTTTTTCTTCCTCCATTGCATGTCTTAATTCCTGTTCTTCTTCATTGGGATCCTCATTTTCTGGGTCAGCAAGACCTGAAACAAACATGAAGCCATCTATCAGACACAACAACCATGTGAGGATAAATTGTAATATTTTAATATTAAATTTGCTTTTTTTCACAATTTAGGCTGGTAAAAATGTTTAATGAAACAGTACAAAAGTAATTAGTACATTTACATCCATTTTCATCCAATATTTTACATTTTGTTATTTATTTGTTTTACTCATATAACAAATAGATATGATGTAAATAATTTGTAGAATTCAGGACACCCCACCCCACAGACCTTTTTTGTATTGTTTTCTTTTTTGTAATTTCTGTAAAATTCCCCAAAATAAAAATAAATAAATCCAGTTAAATTCCCATAACATTAATCTTTTTTTCAAAAGGAAGCATCTATTCCAACATCCAGTTGGCAGGCAGCACCTTCCAGGAAGTATATTTTTCATGTCTAGATACTATACTGATTATTCTTACAAACATGTTGGTGAGAACATCATTTGTTATTTATGATAAGACACACCAATAACATGGGTGTGATTGATTTAAAGACAGCGTTCGAAATAAGCACTTGTCCATTTGTCCCGACAAGTGGAAATTTACTCGAACAAGTATAATGTACAAGTAAAAAAAAAAAAATTACAAAGTAGTATCATAATTTTGAGCAATTGTTGTACTTTAAAAAAAACCCCACATAACCAGCAGTTGTCGCATCGCAAAATGTTATACAAATATTGTGGTTTGAGTTAAATAAGCATGGTCTTGATAACATAATAGTTTTAGCTCGTGAATAAATCGGAATACCTTTGAGTTGCGATCGAGTTCCGAATTCCTCACTCGGACTGTCTGGGTTGACATAAATAATTTATTTGATCGACACATTATATTCGATACCATTCGTATTTGAAAAAAAGGGGAAAAAAGTTTATTGTTTTGTTGTTTAAGTTTAAAACGAAGTAGTTGCCTGTTTACTACAAATGTGAAAGTCAGTTTTCCTTTGATTTTTGTGAATTACTGATTACATCGTCGGTGGAGAATAATGCATTTTATAATTTAGTTGTTAATTGTTCGGCTTGGGTTCATGGAAAGATATCGACTGTATTTCATTTTCAAATGAAATTGCAACATATCAAAGTCCAACAAAACATCAACTTGTTTGATGATGAAAACACACCTAACCTCCCAAGCCATGTGCTTATAAATTGCATCATTTTATCCACATTTGGTTGTAGTTGTTATTTTACAGTTTGATTACTTTTTCCATATTTAATAGTGAACAGAAAACAACAAAGACTTTTACCTCAATCCAAACCCCTGGATACTCATCGAAAACAGATTTCTTACTTGGGGCCCAATTTGGCCTATGGGTTTAGGCTACTGTTTAGAGGAGATTCACTGCATCATATAAACAGTACATTATTAATAAAGGACAGCAGTAACATTATTTTAACATTTGGTTACAGGCACATTTTCATTTATGTCCAAACAATTATTTCTAGGCCTTCAGCCGAAAGTGAAAGTTGAAAACCAGTGACGTGTTCTGAAGGAGGTGTGCTCGAGAACAATACAACTGTTTTTCACTGATCCTAAACAAAAACGCAATTTTTTTAGGACTGTGTATTTTTCACGCTGAAACCATCTCCACTGAAAAATATTTTACAATTTGTTGCAGTCACCTGAGTCACGAAATTACATGCAATATGAAGTGAAGAATAACAACCGAATTGGTTTAAAAAGAAAAGCCCAGGCTCCATATTCATAAATGTACTTAAGTCAATGTATGATACCTATTTAGGTTAAAGTACATAGATAAGTATCATACATTGACTTAAGTATGTTTATGAATATGTAGCCAGGGCTTTAACTTTTCCTTCTGCATCCACCTCCTGCCCTACACAGATGGACAAGTGGAAATATTGGTCGGACAAGTAGATTTTGTGGTATATTTGTCCAGTGGACAAATGAATTTGTCTTTCTTAATTCTATCACTGAAAGACATATAATTGGCTGCTCCTAGGTAATGACTCAATCAATACAGCCAATGAAAAAAACATGATCAAAATTGATACCTCTGTGATGTACAAGTTAACTTGAAACTAATTACTCTGTGATGCCAGAAGTGTAAGTCATAAATGGGTTTTGTTTGGAAAAGATAATAAAAAAATTTAACCTGTTTTTCCAAGGATAGGTAAGAAATAGAATACTATATTCATGTCCATTAGAAACCATGTATCTTATAACTTATTTAAAACATATCCAACTCACTTTCACTCATTAGGTAAGTTTTGAAACAACTGGTAAAATAAATGGTATCTAATTGCCATTCATGTAGTATTCTCTATTTAGCATTAGTCATTTAACACACTGTAAACA
Organism: Gigantopelta aegis; assembly: GCF_016097555.1. Lineage (NCBI taxonomy): Eukaryota > Metazoa > Mollusca > Gastropoda > Neomphalida > Peltospiridae > Gigantopelta > Gigantopelta aegis. The sequence goes on from NC_054702.1 coordinate 47,213,990, forward strand.
AATCCATGAAAAATTGGATTCTCTGTAATTTTTATTATGCAGGAAAGATGCAGGAATTTAAATGGATTCACATATAATTTAATGACAAATGAGGCTTGATATGCACATGAAGCATATAAAAGAGAGACTGAAAAAAAGATATCGGCTCAGTTAAAACTATAACTTGTGTCTCAAGAAAAATACTAATTCATCTTAGCATATCATAAAATAATACTGTACCTTTCATAGCCATTTGCATTCTATATTGCTCTATCTTGCTCTTGAAATGATCTGGTTAAAACAAAAAAAACACACAACTTAAATGTACTTGGAATAAAAAATATAATTTGGCAAAAATAAAGTTATTGTGATATACATAGTGGCAATTTATTGTTACCTATATTAAAGTTATAATTTGTTTAATTGCTCCAAGCATACTGCTTACTCAGTAGCTTTTTGGTGTTATGATCTAGAGAAGAAAATGAAAGGAATATTTGTTTCAGTGACACCTCAGAACATTTTAAACTACAGCAATGTGCTGTCCCAAATGACACTTAGTCTAGGTAGTGAGAGAAGCAACCTGCTACTCATACTGAAGAGCAGCAAGGGATCGTACTATGCACATTCCTATACACTGAACTATAAATACCATGATGGCCTTTCATTCTGCAGTTGTGTGGTACATGGAGGGCATTTCATACTACTGCACCCTAGGGATCTAGAGAATGTTGGCTATTAAAAATATATTTTTTTTATCTTACTTACTTATTCTGTTTTTTGACTTATTAAGAGCTTCACCCAAACTCTTAGCTTCTGCATATTTAAACTTAAGTGTCCGTTTGTTGTCTTCTATTGACTGATTGTGTTCATAGTCAGCAAGAAAGATGTCAAATGCTTCTTGTCGTCCTATAGACAGGTTTCCCACTGGAAAAGAAAAGGAATATTTATTTAGTGACATCTCAGTACATTTTGGTAAACTACAGCTTTTCAAAAATATGCTGTAACAGAGAACAAGTCAGGTTAAAATGGAGAATATATTTTTATGTGACCAAGATTTGCAATTATAGCAAAATATTATCAAAGAATGACACTAACGGAAATAATTCATAAGATCTTTAGGTTCAAAATGGTTAAATAACACAAATACAATGTATACTAAAGATTGCAACTTGAACACAAAAAATAATGGGCAATACAATCAAAGATTTGGTATTACATGTATAATTAGTGTGTGCTGTACTAGGTTTTAAATGTTGTTGTTTTTTAATTAAAAGTATTAAATATTAGTGGTCAGAAAATTACCTCCCTTGATGTGTGAAAGGGTTAATGGCATTAAGGTACATGTAAATAATGTGGAAAATGTAAAAAGTATCTAAACAACACAAGCTACAACCTCAATACCTCACCACATTATACATCATTTACTAATGCAAAACACAAATACATGTAAAGTTTTAATAAACTTAAGAGTTATCACTACCAACTATTACCAATAACTCTTCATACAACATCAAAGAATGACATTCAACAGTAAGATGTTGACGGTCTATTCTAAATGGCTAACCAATAACTGTCTTCATACAACATCAAAGAATGACATTCAACAGTAAGATGTTGACGGTCTATTCTAAATGGCTAAACAATAACTGTCTTCATACAACATCAAAGAATGACATTCAACAGTAAGATGTTGACGGTCTATTCTAAATGGCTAACCAATAACTGTCTTCATACAACATCAAAGAATGACATTCAACAGTAAGATGTTGACGGTCTATTCTAAATGGCTAACCAATAACTGTCTTCATACAACATCAAAGAATGACATTCAACAGTAAGATGTTGACGGTCTATTCTAAATGGCTAACCAATAACTGTCTTCATACAACATCAAAGAATGACATTCAACAGTAAGATGTTGACGGTCTATTCTAAATGGCTAACCAATAACTGTCTTCATACAACATCAAAGAATGACATTCAACAGTAAGATGTTGACGGTCTATTCTAAATGGCTAACCAATAACTGTCTTCATACAACATCAAAGAATGACATTCAACAGTAAGATGTTGACGGTCTATTCTAAATGGCTAACCAATAAAAATACAGTCAAACCTGTCCTAGCACGCATCTGTAATCAGCGGTCATCTGTAATCAGCGGTCATCTGCTGTAACAGCCACTTTTTCCCCTCCCAAATTATTTTTAATGTAAATGCACTCATAATAAGCGGTCACCGGACTAATGCAGCCAGCAGCTACCTGAATTGGATCCCAAATCACTAAAATACCTGTATTATGCGGTCACAGAAAATGTTTACTATTATATAAAAGGGATATACAATGTATTTCCAAACAGTGACAAGGTGTAGCAAAAAAAACGATCTTCACACCTTCAAGAATAGGCCTACTAGTACCCATTCAGTCCTGACATCTCTACTGTGTATCAGTTAAGAAGACATGACTCTGAAATGCATCTAGGTAAGCTAAGCTTGACATTTGTAGATTCACTTAGTATAACAACACACTGCATGAAGTAGGAATTAATTAATTAAATGAAAAAAGAAAACAAACTACTTCAGAACGGTTAACTTAAAGAGAACTCAAGTCAAATATGAGCTTTATGTGTTGGAAAGATGCATACCCGGACCACCAACACATACTGACACTTTAAAGGAGAACTCAAGTCAAGTATGAGCCTTATGTGTTGGAAAGATGCATACCCGGACCACCAACACATACTGACACTTTAAAGGAGAACTCAAGTCAAATATGAGCCTTATGTGTTGGAAAGATGCATACCCGGACCACCAACACATACTGACACTTTAAAGGAGACTCCAAGTTGAGCCTTATGTGTTGGAAAGATGCATACCCGGACCACCAACACATACTGACACTTTAAAGGAGAACTCAAGTTAAATATGAGCCTTATGTGTTGGAAAGATGCATACCCGGACCACCAACACATACTGACACTTTAAAGGAGAACTCAAGTCAAGTATGAGCCTTATGTGTTGGAAAGATGCATACCCGGACCACCAACACATACTGACACTTTAAAGGAGAACTCAAGTCAAGTATGAGCCTTATGTGTTGGAAAGATGCATACCCGGACCACCAACACATACTGACACTTTAAAGGAGAACTCAAGTCAAGTATGAGCCTTATGTGTTGGAAAGATGCATACCCGGACCACCAACACATACTGACACTTTAAAGGAGAACTCAAGTCAAATATGAGCCTTATGTGTTGGAAAGATGTATACCCGGACCACCAACACATTCTGACACTTTAAAGGAGAACTCAAGTCAAATATGAGCCTTATGTGTTGGAAAGATGCATACCCGGACCACCAACACATACTGACACTTTAAAGGAGAACTCAAGTTAAATATGAGCCTTATGTGTTGGAAAGATGCATACCCGGACCACCAACACATACTGACACTTTAAAGGAGAACTCAAGTCAAGTATGAGCCTTATGTGTTGGAAAGATGCATACCCGGACCACCAACACATACTGACACTTTAAAGAGAACTCAAGTCAAATATGAGCCTTATGTGTTGGAAAGATGTATACCCGGACCACCAACACATACTGACACTTTAAAGGAGAACTCAAGTCAAATATGAGCCTTATGTGTTGGAAAGATGCATACCCGGACCACCAACACATACTGACACTTTAAAGGAGAACTCAAGTCAAATATGAGCCTTATGTGTTGGAAAGATGCATACCCGGACCACCAACACATACTGACACTTTAAAGGAGAACTCAAGTCAAATATGAGCCTTATGTGTTGGAAAGATGCATACCCGGACCACCAACACATACTGACACTTTAAAGGAGAACTCAAGTCAAATATGAGCCTTATGTGTTGGAAAGATGTATACCCGGACCACCAACACATTCTGACACTTTAAAGGAGAACTCAAGTCAAATATGAGCCTTATGTGTTGGAAAGATGCATACCCGGACCACCAACACATACTGACACTTTAAAGGAGAACTCAAGTCAAATATGAACCTTATGTGTTGGAAAGATGCATACCCGGACCACCAACACATACTGACACTTTAAAGGAGAACTCAAGTCAAATATGAGCCTTATGTGTTGGAAAGATGTATACCCGGACCACCAACACATTCTGACACTTTAAAGGAGAAATCAAGTCAAATATGAGCCTTATGTGTTGGAAAGATGTATACCCGGACCACCAACACATACTGAACTTTAAGAAATGAAAAACGTGTAATTTTAGAGTTAATAAAAAAACTTAATTATTTCTGCTAACTGGCGGCAGCCATTTTGTTTCATTTTCATCACGGTACTCTAGTTTGGAACGTCAGCTCCTACCAATTCCTGTATGCACAGTGTAAATAAACGCAGTAATTTACAAGGTGCTTTGCTTTGATCAAATAGACTGGTAAAACAACATAAATGACTTGATAATATAATAAACCATTTAACTAAATATATTTCAATTTGCATTAACAGAACAAAATGGGTTATAGTATTTTTCTCTCTTAAAAAATCCAAGTGATAATTTTCTTTTCTTTGGGACTACCTGTACGTAATTAGCCAGTTGTGCGATATTAGATTGGAAAATCTACTTAATCAAGAGTTTTACAGAAATATTTACCAGTGGCGTAGGAAGGTGACAAAAAGTGGGGGGGGGGGCACACACACATATATATATACTGAGCCACAAAAGAAACGTAGTCGCTGCCACATTACCGCGAAGCGATGCTACCACAATTGTTTTGTCAAAACCACAAGTTCACAAAGTCAATAACAGGTGAATGATCCCCTGTTGTTGATTACAGCCTGGCATCGGTGACGCATAGACGCTATCAGGCAGTTGATCCTTTCCATGGGGATACACTGCCACTCCTGCTGCCAAAGTTTCTGGTTGTTGACGTCGTCTCCTCACTTGTCTGCCTAACTGGTCCCACAGATACTCTATCATGGAGAGATCGGGTCAGAGAGCCGGCCACGGTAACACATCCACATTCTGTTGACAGAGGAAGTCGATATTGATGTTTGCAACGTGGGTGCGAGTGTTGTCCTGCTGGAATGTCCCTCTGTTGGCTGCCATAAAAGGTAACACGTGTGGAATGAGGATTTATTCTCGACAGCGCTGAGTGTTTAGTGTTCCACTGACGAACACAAGTTCTGTGCGGTCGTTTCTTGTAATGCCGCCTCACACCATAACGCTTCCACCCCAAAACGATCGTGATGCAAGACACAAGGGTCGGAATACCTCTCACCACTTCTGTGATACACTCGGACGCAGCTGTCAGCATGACGTAGAGTAAACTGAGACTTGTCAGTAAACAAAAATTCCTGCCAGTAACGAATCCTCCATCACACGTTGTTGGCAGTGACAACGACGTACAGTTCTAGGAGAAATTCTGGCGCAGACCAGGGATCACAGATGTAGTATGTGAAGGCATTTCGAACCAATTACAAAGATAACATAACCGGATGAATCTGTCATGTCTCAGCGTGGTTACCCTAGGTCTACCTGATCTTTGTCGGTCAGCAGTAATGTTGGTCGTCAAATATTGCTGCCATAGCCTGGCAGTGGTGATCCTCACCACGTGATATCGCCGGGCAACGTCTACCTGATCTTTGTCGTCAGCAGTAATGTTGGTTGTCAAATGTTGCTGCCATAGCCTGGCAGTGATGATCCTCACCACGTGATATCGTCGGGCAACGTCTACCTGATCTTTGTTGGTCAGCAGTAATGTTGGTTGTCAAATGTTGCTGCCATAGCCTGGCAGTGGTGATCCTCACCACGTGATATCGCCGGGCAACGTCTACCTGATCTTTGTCGTCAGCAGTAATGTTGGTTGTCAAATGTTGCTGCCATAGCCTGGCAGTGATGATCCTCACCACGTGATATCGTCGGGCAACGTCTACCTGATCTTTGTTGGTCAGCAGTAATGTTGGTTGTCAAATGTTGCTGCCATAGCCTGGCAGTGATGATCCTCACCACGTGATATCGTCGGGCAACGTCTACCTGATCTTTGTCGTCAGCAGTAATGTTGGTTGTCAAATGTTGCTGCCATAGCCTGGCAGTGATGATCCTCACCACGTGATATCGTCGGGCAACGTCTACCTGATCTTTGTTGGTCAGCAGTAATGTTGGTTGTCAAATGTTGCTGCCATAGCCTGGCAGTGATGATCCTCACCACGTGATATCGTCGGGCAACGTCTACCTGATCTTTGTCGTCAGCAGTAATGTTGGTTGTCAAATGTTGCTGCCATAGCCTGGCAGTGATGATCCTCACCACGTGATATCGTCGGGCAACGTCTACCTGATCTTTGTTGGTCAGCAGTAATGTTGGTTGTCAAATGTTGCTGCCATAGCCTGGCAGTGATGATCCTCACCACGTGATATCGTCGGGCAACGTCTACCTGATCTTTGTCGGTCAGCAGTAATGTTGGTTGTCAAATGTTGCTGCCATAGCCTGGCAGTGATGATCCTCACCACGTGATATCGTCGGGCAACGTCTACCTGATCTTTGTCGGTCAGCAGTAATGTTGGTTGTCAAATGTTGCTGCCATAGCCTGGCAGTGATGATCCTCACCACGTGATATCGTCGGGCAACGTCTACCTGATCTTTGTCGGTCAGCAGTAATGTTGGTTGTCAAATGTTGCTGCCATAGCCTGGCAGTGATGATCCTCACCACGTGATATCGTCGGGCAACGTCTACCTGATCTTTGTCGGTCTGCAGTAATGTTGGTTGTCAAATATTGCTGCCATAGCCTGGCAGTGGTGATCCTCACCACGAGATATCGTCGGGCAATGTCTACCTGATCTTTGTCGGTCAGCAGTAATGTTGGTTGTCAAATGTTGCTGCCATAGCCTGGCAGTGGTGATCCTCACCACGTGATATCGTCGGGCAACGTCTACCTGATCTTTGTCGGTCAGCAGTAATGTTGGTTGTCAAATGTTGCTGCCATAGCCTGGCAGTGATGATCCTCACCACGTGATATCGTCGGGCAACGTCTACCTGATCTTTGTCGGTCAGCAGTAATGTTGGTTGTCAAATGTTGCTGCCATAGCCTGGCAGTGATGATCCTCACCAATTGATATCGTCGGGCAACGTCTACCTGATCTTTGTCGGTCAGCAGTAATGTTGGTTGTCAAATATTGCTGCCATAGCCTGGCAGTGGTGATCCTCACCACGTGATATCGTCGGGCAACGTCTACCTGATCTTTGTTGGTCAGCAGTAATGTTGGTTGTCAAATGCTGCTGCCATAGCCTGGCAGTGATGATCCTCACCACGTGATATCGTCGGGCAACGTCTACCTGATCTTTGTTGGTCAGCAGTAATGTTGGTTGTCAAATGCTGCTGCCATAGCCTGGCAGTGGTGATCCTCACCACGTGATATCGTCGGGCAACGTCTACCTGATCTTTGTTGGTCAGCAGTAATGTTGGTTGTCAAATGCTGCTGCCATAGCCTGGCAGTGGTGATCCTCACCACGTGATATCGTCGGGCAATGTCTACCTGATCTTTGTTGGTCAGCAGTAATGTTGGTTGTCAAATGTTGCTGCCATAGCCTGGCAGTGGTGATCCTCACCACGTGATATCGTCGGGCAACGTCTACCTGATCTTTGTTGGTCAGCAGTAATGTTGGTTGTCAAATGCTGCTGCCATAGCCTGGCAGTGATGATCCTCACCACGTGATATCGTCGGGCAACGTCTACCTGATCTTTGTCGGTCAGCAGTAATGTTGGTTGTCAAATGTTGCTGCCATAGCCTGGCAGTGATGATCCTCACCACGTGATATCGTCGGGCAACGTCTACCTGATCTTTGTCGGTCAGCAGTAATGTTGGTTGTCAAATGTTGCTGCCATAGCCTGGCAGTGATGATCCTCACCACGTGATATCGTCGGGCAACGTCTACCTGATCTTTGTCGGTCAGCAGTAATGTTGGTTGTCAAATGTTGCTGCCATAGCCTGGCAGTGGTGATCCTCACCATGAGATATCGTCAGGCAACGTCTACCTGATCTTTGTCGGTCAGCAGTAATGTTGGTTGTCAAATGTTGCTGCCATAGCCTGGCAGTGGTGATCCTCACCACGTGATATCGTCGGGCAACGTCTACCTGATCTTTGTCGGTCAGCAGTAATGTTGGTCGTCAAATGTTGCTGCCATAGCCTGGCAGTGGTGATCCTCACCACGTGATATCGCCGGGCAACGTCTACCTGATCTTTGTCGGTCAGCAGTAATGTTGGTCGTCAAATATTGCTGCCATAGCCTGGCAGTGGTGATCCTCACCATGAGATATCGTCGGGCAACGTCTACCTGATCTTTGTCGGTCAGCAGTAATGTTGGTTGTCAAATGTTGCTGCCATAGCCTGGCAGTGGTGATCCTCACCACGTGATATCGTCGGGCAACGTCTACCTGATCTTTGTCGGTCAGCAGTAATGTTGGTCGTCAAATGTTGCTGCCATAGCCTGGCAGTGGTGATCCTCACCACGTGATATCGCCGGGCAACGTCTACCTGATCTTTGTCGGTCAGCAGTAATGTTGGTCGTCAAATATTGCTGCCATAGCCTGGCAGTGATGATCCTCACCACGTGATATCGTCGGGCAACGTCTACCTGATCTTTGTCGGTCAGCAGTAATGTTGGTTGTCAAATGTTGCTGCCATAGCCTGGCAGTGATGATCTCACCACGTGATATCGTCGGGCAACGTCTACCTGATCTTTGTCGGTCAGCAGTAATGTTGGTTGTCAAATGTTGCTGCCATAGCCTGGCAGTGGTGATCCTCACCACGTGATATCGTCGGGCAACGTCTACCTGATCTTTGTCGGTCAGCAGTAATGTTGGTCGTCAAATATTGCTGCCATAGCCTGGCAGTGATGATCCTCACCACGTGATATCGTCGGGCAATGTCTACCTGATCTTTGTCGGTCAGCAGTAATGTTGGTCGTCAAATATTGCTGCCATAGCCTGGCAGTGATGATCCTCACCACGTGATATCGTCGGGCAACGTCTACCTGATCTTTGTCGGTCAGCAGTAATGTTGGTCGTCAAATATTGCTGCCATAGCCTGGCATTGATGATCCTCACCACGTGATATCGTCGGGCAACGTCTACCTGATCTTTGTCGGTCAGCAGTAATGTTGGTTGTCAAATGTTGCTGCCATAGCCTGGCAGTGGTGATCCTCACCACGTGATATCGCCGGGCAACGTCTACCTGATCTTTGTCGGTCAGCAGTAATGTTGGTTGTCAAATGTTGCTGCCATAGCCTGGCAGTGGTGATCCTCACCACGTGATATCGTCGGGCAACGTCTACCTGATCTTTGTCGGTCAACAGTAATGTTGGTCGTCAAATATTGCTGCCATAGCCTGGCAGTGATGATCCTCACCACGTGATATCGCCGGGCAACGTCTACCTGATCTTTGTCGGTCAGCAGTAATGTTGGTCGTCAAATATTGCTGCCATAGCCTGGCAGTGATGATCCTCACCACGTGATATTGTCGGGCAACGTCTACCTGATCTTTGTCGGTCAGCAGTAATGTTGGTCGTCAAATATTGCTGCCATAGCCTGGCAGTGATGATCCTCACCACGTGATATCGTCGGGCAACGTCTACCTGATCTTTGTTGGTCAGCAGTAATGTTGGTTGTCAAATGTTGCTGCCATAGCCTGGCAGTGATGATCCTCACCACGTGATATCGTCGGGCAACGTCTACCTGATCTTTGTCGTCAGCAGTAATGTTGGTTGTCAAATGTTGCTGCCATAGCCTGGCAGTGATGATCCTCACCACGTGATATCGTCGGGCAACGTCTACCTGATCTTTGTCGGTCAGAAGTAATGTTGGTTGTCAAATGTTGCTGCCATAGCCTGGCAGTGGTGATCCTCACCATGAGATATCGTCAGGCAACGTCTACCTGATCTTTGTCGGTCAGAAGTAATGTTGGTTGTCAAATGTTGCTGCCATAGCCTGGCAGTGGTGATCCTCACCACGTGATATCGTCGGGCAACGTCTACCTGATCTTTGTCGGTCAGCAGTAATGTTGGTCGTCAAATGTTGCTGCCATAGCCTGGCAGTGGTGATCCTCACCACGTGATATCGCCGGGCAACGTCTACCTGATCTTTGTCGGTCAGCAGTAATGTTGGTCGTCAAATGTTGCTGCCATAGCCTGGCAGTGGTGATCCTCACCACGTGATATCGCCGGGCAACGTCTACCTGATCTTTGTCGGTCAGCAGTAATGTTGGTCGTCAAATGTTGCTGCCATAGCCTGGCAGTGGTGATCCTCACCACGTGATATCGCCGGGCAACGTCTACCTGATCTTTGTCGGTCAGCAGTAATGTTGGTTGTCAAATGTTGCTGCCATAGCCTGGCAGTGGTGATCCTCACCACGTGATATCGCCGGGCAACGTCTACCTGATCTTTGTCGGTCAGCAGTAATGTTGGTCGTCAAATATTGCTGCCATAGCCTGGCAGTGATGATCCTCACCACGTGATATCGTCGGGCAACGTCTACCTGATCTTTGTCGGTCAGCAGTAATGTTGGTTGTCAAATGTTGCTGCCATAGCCTGGCAGTGATGATCTCACCACGTGATATCGTCGGGCAACGTCTACCTGATCTTTGTCGGTCAGCAGTAATGTTGGTTGTCAAATGTTGCTGCCATAGCCTGGCAGTGGTGATCCTCACCACGTGATATCGTCGGGCAACGTCTACCTGATCTTTGTCGGTCAGCAGTAATGTTGGTCGTCAAATATTGCTGCCATAGCCTGGCAGTGATGATCCTCACCACGTGATATCGTCGGGCAATGTCTACCTGATCTTTGTCGGTCAGCAGTAATGTTGGTCGTCAAATATTGCTGCCATAGCCTGGCAGTGATGATCCTCACCACGTGATATCGTCGGGCAACGTCTACCTGATCTTTGTCGGTCAGCAGTAATGTTGGTCGTCAAATATTGCTGCCATAGCCTGGCAGTGATGATCCTCACCACGTGATATCGTCGGGCAACGTCTACCTGATCTTTGTCGGTCAGCAGTAATGTTGGTTGTCAAATGTTGCTGCCATAGCCTGGCAGTGGTGATCCTCACCACGTGATATCGCCGGGCAACGTCTACCTGATCTTTGTCGGTCAGCAGTAATGTTGGTTGTCAAATGTTGCTGCCATAGCCTGGCAGTGGTGATCCTCACCACGTGATATCGCCGGGCAACGTCTACCTGATCTTTGTCGGTCAGCAGTAATGTTGGTCGTCAAATGTTGCTGCCATAGCCTGGCAGTGGTGATCCTCACCACGTGATATCGTCGGGCAACGTCTACCTGATCTTTGTCGGTCAGCAGTAATGTTGGTCGTCAAATATTGCTGCCATAGCCTGGCAGTGATGATCCTCACCACGTGATATCGCCGGGCAACGTCTACCTGATCTTTGTCGTCAGCAGTAATGTTGGTTGTCAAATGTTGCTGCCATAGCCTGGCAGTGGTGATCCTCACCACGTGATATTGTCGGGCAACGTCTACCTGATCTTTGTCGGTCAACAGTAATGTTGGTCGTCAAATATTGCTGCCATAGCCTGGCAGTGGTGATCCTCACCACGTGATATCGTCGGGCAACGTCTACCTGATCTTTGTCGGTCAGCAGTAATGTTGGTCCTCAAATGTTGCTGCCATAGCCTGGCAGTGGTGATCCTCACCACGTGATATCGTCGGGCAACGTCTACCTGATCTTTGTCGGTCAGCAGTAATGTTGGTCGTCAAATATTGCTGCCATAGCCTGGCAGTGGTGATCCTCACCACGTGATATCGTCGGGCAACGTCTACCTGATCTTTGTCGGTCAGCAGTAATGTTGGTTGTCAAATGTTGCTGCCATAGCCTGGCAGTGGTGAACCTCACCACGTGATATCGTCGGGCAACGTCTACCTGATCTTTGTCGGTCAGCAGTAATGTTGGTTGTTAAATATTGCTGCCATAGCCTGGCAGTGGTGATCCTCACCACGTGATATCGTCGGGCAACGTCTACCTGATCTTTGTCGGTCAGCAGTAATGTTGGTTGTCAAATGTTGCTGCCATAGCCTGGCAGTGGTGATCCTCACCACGTGATATCGTCGGGCAACGTCTACCTACGTTGTACCAGCCTGCAACATACTAATTGCTCATTCCCTGGTACTGTTGTATGGTTTTTCCGAAAAGGAATTTGATGTTTTTTGGTTTTACGGTATCCTAGCAAACATTTCTATCAAACTGGCAATCAAAATCGGATGCACGTGCATGATGAATGTGACGAAACGCACGTGTGCATCGTTCCTATTAATCGCTACCTCTATTGATTGTGAATCAAGGTTGCCATGTCTCTTTCATGCAGATAAAACATATGCATTGAAAAAAGTAATAAATCTTTTTTTATCGAAAATTATACAAATATTTCACTAATTCACTGGTGTAACATTTCTTTTTGTCCCTCAGTATAAATATAAATATATATAAACCATTGCTGCTGCTACTGGATCAAGAAAAGTGGGGACACATGCCCCACCCACCCCCACCCCCCACCCCCACATCTTACACCAGTGTTTACAGTAATAAAGCATGATGGCTGATAATGTAGACGGTGGTAATGAATTGCCTTTTCTGGTTACCTACCAAATAAACACCTGCCAATAAGGAATAACAGGTGGAGGCAACTACATGATAGACTAATTAACTGAGAAAACACTCTGTTTATCATTTCAGTATGTAGGTTAATGCATGGACTAAACATGATACAGTTATTTCAACTTGTGTTGTAGCCACTTTGACAATGGTGGTTTAGTTTGTATTGAAAAATAATATATACTTATTGCTGGCTTACCGGGATAGATATTATTACAGAACATTGCGATGCATGTCTGTTTCATCATCTCTCAAAAATCAGGTAAGTTTGTTTCTTCAGTTCTAAGACTAATTCCTGATGTGACGCGTTAAGTATTACGTAACCACAGGCTCGCCAGAGAGCATATTCACTAGGATGGAACAAAATGGCTGTGCTCGTTATATATAATAGCCGTCACATTTAACCATTTTATTAATTAAATATAATAATATACTTGTTGATATTAAGCAATAATGTACATAATATATATTGTTGGATATGCATACTAGTCCAAAAGTCTTGTGCGAGCATTCCTTTAATATATTCCAGGTACATTATTTCTGAAGGAGGCTACATGTCAAAAGTTGATTTATAATCAATTGTGGACACATTCCTTAATTAGCAGTACAGACGGTAAAAAAAGCAAAAACAATAAATGTTTTAAAGACTGTATTAGGGCCTCGAGTATTCGAGGGTCAAACTCGACCCGTACCCGAGTACTTGATACATACTAGATGACAGTGACTTATGAGACAAAGGAATAAAGTAAAATAGCATTATACATCTTATTTCCAGCACTGAACTATGCCAAATCATGCCATTATATTGCATTCCACACATTTTCTTCATGTTTCATAGTTTTCTTGTATTGATGCTATACAAAATAGGGCCATGTGTTTCATTTTCGGATTAAGAAAATACGCCCCAAATAACACTACAGGTGGTGAAAATGGGATGGATCCATTCAATAGTTCAACAATGGGGTATCCTATCAAGACATTATATGAGATTACAGAACGTGAATGAACATCGAATTACCTCTCGCATCTGGCTTTGGTCTCACAGATGGTCAACACGCATGAAAAACAACAGGGGCCTAATTCACTAAACTCTCGCAACTTTGCGATATCGCAGTGCAATGCTAAAAGACTTGCCAAGAGGATGCTTTGTTGTCTAGCAGAGCATAAGAGACCTTTGTGAATTAGGCCCCTGGTATTTTAAAGTACACAGTAAATTTAGTGAAGTTGAACTAAATCACAAGATACAGTAAAAAGTATGTAGCCAACAAGGTACAGGACAGAGTCAAAGAGGAATGTTTAATAGAATGGAAACAAGTGTTAATGGAACCACACAGCAGAACAGGGGTTGGGGCAATAAATTAAGAATGTATTGTGGTATTAAAGATGTTTAAAAAGTAGAGCCTATGTTACCAGGTTCATGCATCGATACCAAAGAAGTGCACTCGCTATGTTTAGATGCAGAGTTGCTCAACTAAAAGTTAAAACTGGTCGATATTATAATACTACACCGCTGGAAGAAAGGACATGTTTTAGTTGTATCAACCATATTAAAAACGAGTCAAGTCCTGCTTAATTGCCCATTATATGCTGACATAATGTTGGAATTACTCACATACTGTAGAACTTTACTTTTTAATTATGATGACTGCACCGACATGCAGAAATTGTGTTTTATCTTGTCCTATTGTGATATTTGTATCTTAGCTGTCAAAACCTGCCATAGCATTCTTAAATATCGAAAATCTCTTTTATATACTATGAGATTATTTATGTATAATATATTAAATGTATATATCTTATTATTTTATTTGTGCTACCATTGTTTTAACGGTACTATATTGGATTGTTTACTTTATTTGTCTTTTAAATACTTTTAGCAAATAGTCTCTCATAACTCAGTATAGAGTGGCTCATTACAATTTTATAATTTATATATATATTATGCTGGTTGTTTTTCTCTACTCCCTTGTGTGACCGCTTAAGACAGGTTTGACTGTATTCCTAGGACGGCCACTTTAAACACTTACAGATCTTTTTCTTTGTTTTCTCATCCACATAAGGCTTTGTGTTCCTGTTGGATTCGTACTTCATTCTCTGATCATGCTTCACAAATGTTTTATGCTTTTCATCTCCGTGATCTGAATTTCCATTGGTATAGTCCGACAACCTTTGATCTGAGTTGTATGATACACCTGGTTTAGCATCATTCTCCAACTGTGACACAGCACTAGTTTTCTTTGCCCTTTCTTTTTTTAACATGTTCACCAGAATATCTTGTAATGTTAAGGAAATTCAACTTTAGATGCGATACAATAGTAGTTATTGTTGCCTGATACATATAAGCTGATTTAATACCAGATACAATATTATAGTCATCAAAAAAGTAAATATTTTCCATTTAATACCCAGAAAACAGTAAATTAATAGTTATTGTTGCCTGATACTTAAACACTGGTATTATCACACCAAAGTTGAGCTCAGTTGGCACTTAGATGGGCAATTTCCTGTGGATAGGTTGTGCTATAGACACTGTTAGTACCTCATGACTAGAATATTAAAAGCTGTGGTATGTGTTGTCCTGTCTTTAGTAAAGGCCTGTAAAAGATTACCCATTGCTAGTGGGAGTAATTTTCATAGCAGTATTAGGTGTTCTTTGTCACCAACACTTCAATCACTGTCCTGGGTCTAGTCGATCCGCCAACTTGTGTGGGATATAAGTAAAAACACCAATTATTATCATCATTAAAATTAGAATCGTCTATTTAACTGAACCAAGCTAATTGTGGTGCATAACAAATATTGCACCATAATGCAGTTTATGAAACCATATCATTATACTGATTCCGTACAACACATTTTATTAAAATATAGTTTTATCAACATATTCAAATGCACAAACATTTTGACAGTAAATTTTCAAAGTTTATTAATTCACAGAGACTTTGACCATTGTTTATAATAATTTTGAAAAAGAACACATGAAAAGACCACTATATACATCAAAGGATACTGATCTCGTTGTCTCTTTGTAAAACCAAGTCTTTTAGCTTCTGATTTTCTGTATTGCTGTAAGGACCAATATCAACTGGGGTTACATCCCTTGAAGGACTCTCAGACAATCTTCCACCAGTTTTTTCAAACACATACCTCTGTTAATTGATTAAAACAGAGCTTTGTTAGTAAAATAATATTAATTTATCAACAAACTGCAACAAAGCTTAAACAGTATACATTTAATGAATGGAAAAGAAGTACACAATAAAAATAATGATAAGACAAGTAGATTTAACAGACGTCCTTGCACACTGTTTAATTAGTGTCAAATACATGACAAATATCTCCCATGGTCCAGACAATGTCCAATTACTGTAACAATTATAAAGAGGTTTTAACAATTTATAATTAAATTTCCATGACATTCATTGCAATATAATGTCATCCAACTGGTCCAACCTGGTCCAGCCGTAGCAATGGGAGTTTGTTCAATTCTCGATGAACATAAAAAATAGGTCGTCAGAGAACATCATATCTGATGATGTCATTTATATTCATAGTTTATCTTATTGAGTGTTATTGTTTAGAACATAAAAAATAGGTCATCAGAGAACGTCATATCTGATGATGTCATTTATATTCATAGTTTATCTTACTGAGTGTTATTGTTTAGAACAAAAACAAAAAAAATCAAAATAAAATATGAAGTTTTAACGTTATTATTAGTAGGTATGTTTAAATTTAACTATAAGGATTGTCTGTTATTTATTTTACGTTCATTTGGGTATGAACAAAAAAAATCATCAGCCAACTTAAGTGAGAACGGCTTTACCAATTCACAGTTTGCGAATAATTTTGTTTTCCATACCAGATAAAGAAATAACAGACAATCCGTAATTATAACCTTTTTATAGTAGTTTATAATTTACAATTAATATTAAGCTAACAAAGCACAACTTTGTCACAGTCACATTGTTTTAAAAGTGTACATTGGCATCAGGATAAAGTTTGTTTGAAAATAAACTATAACAGAATCATTAATTCATGATAAAAATCTTGTTACGGCTAAAATGCTGGAATAGATGTGCAATTTTTTTTAATAATGTTAAAAATAATTCAATTTACCTTGAGTATCTTGAAACATGCCTGTATTTTCCTCATATCTGCTCCAACTGACAGCACTGCATCTGTATCTGTATCATCCACAAATACCTTCACTGATTCCTCACATCTGCATGAAAATAGGAACACTTACATTTACAATTTGAATCCTATAATGTATTTCATTTTAATATGCTATTGGTAAATCTTAATATGTTACAAAAATAAGAATTTATTTCAAAAGTAATGATTCAAATTTTTTTTCTTGTTCCCACCTGTTTAGTTCTTCCTCAGTAAGCTCATCTGTTCTCTGTTCCCCTGTAGCCATTGCTAGTTCCTCTTTCAACTGCTGAATTTCACGTTTAAGTTTGGCAATCATTAACTTAGGATCAAGTTCTTCATTCAACATGACATCATTCTTGATCAGTGCTACACGCTGAGCAAACCGGCAGGTAGATATAGATTCCTATTTAAAAAATTAAATTAAAATTACCAGTGACACATATTTTCTGATGCTAAAGTAGTCATTAATAATTTCAATTTTAATGGCCATAAACATTACTTAAACATGCAATGTATGTACCATATTTTTTGTTTTCGTAATGGATGCCATCTTCTTTGTGAAAGAAGATAATGATCTGACTGTTTATAAACATTATAAGTTGTAGAAGCATCACGAGGGGTATATGGCTTTTTATGTACCCTTTGTGTGTTCTTTTCCCCGAGCCGAAGGTGAGGGGGTAAAAGAGCACACAGAGGGTACATCAAAAGCCATATACCCCGAGAGATGCTTCTACAACAAATTTATTTTGCCGACATGAATTTTTAACTTCAAATGTTTGTAATACGAAATTGTCTGAAACAGATATTAATAATAAAAAATAAAAAAAACTTTTTTTTTTTTTTATCAGACATGTATGTAAGTAAAAAAATTAAAATATTAAAAATAAAAAACAAAAAAAACAACTGTTGCTAATCGCGCATTAATACAATAACACCACGACTGTAATTAGGTGGCCGAGTTCAACATTACAGCTTTTAAAAGTATTGAAATAGTGTATTTTATAGTAAAAATAAAATTAATTATGTATACTTGATTGATTATCAATGCTATTTATAATCTGATTATTGCTTTAGCATTAACTGGGTTGGCTGGAAACTGCTGGAAATTACAGACGGCGTATAAGAGAATTTGGCTCTGCCCACAGGGGTATAAGGGATTTGTCCAACGGCAAACAACCAATGAGATTAAAGAATTTTACATGAAGACGAGATAATATTTTTTGTATATACAACATGTAACTATACAGACCTAATTTGTAAAAACATGACATTGTGTACTATATTTTTAATAATGCTTGCACATCATGGAGCCCTTTATAATAACATAAAAGCAAATGAAAAAGATTGTAGTTTTAATTTCTATCCAATCCTTTAGTTTTTTATTATATTATTATTAAATGTATCATATAATGCCTCACATCAATGCATTTCTTGTCCACAGAGCATGTTGCGATCATTGTGGTCATACAGTTGCCACCAAGACTGTCACGCAGTACAGAGGTCATCATGGAATTTCTATACGGTATGTGCTGTCGGTTCTTCTCAGCCAGTGCTATGATCACCTGGTAAATATGCTCTATCTCTTAGTAAGGTGTAAAGAAAAACACAAACTCTAAAACATAATGAACTGAATGTTTCTGAATAGATCACATGGGGACTTGGAGGCAGTTTTTTCTATCCATTACCCACAAAATAAAATGTTATTTAATTAAATTAAATATGTATAAACCAGCCTCTGTGGTGTAGTGGTTAAGCCATTGGACTTGGGGCTGGTATATAATGAATTCGTATCCCACCTGAGGCTATGAAAGATTTTTCATTCCAGTATCGGCTCCACCCCAGAGTGAGTGTACAGCTAGGCTCAATGGGGAGGTAAAAGGCCACATACACCGAGTTTCACCCACTTGTCAGGTGTAATTATAGATGTGTCTCTTGAGTGTATGATCCCAAATGGGGGATGGTTACCCAGCAGGCACAGCAGGTTCTGTGTACCCCAGGCTGATACTGAGATAGCACAACTGACAGCAAGTGTGGAGTATGGCCTGTCAAGTAGTCCCAAACTGAAAGGAAAACACTGCAGCTTCACCTTTCAGCTCATTATTATCATCTATATGTTTGTGATATTCTAACACAAAATGTCTTTGTCTCGGTGTTATAAATTTGTAGTGTCTTTAAACCTTAAATATGTAGGCTACAGAAAACACCGTGCAGCAGACCAACCAGGCATACAGTAATAATGACAGTGCGTCCTGCCTCCACACACCAACAATTATACAACAGTCAAGTCCAACTACTGAACGTTTTCAAACCAGTGATGTGAGTTTAGTAACTTGACCTCTTTATATTACACCAACACCGGTGCAGAAAAACACAGGAATACATCACATAGACCCATGCTTACCTACGTCTACACTTTAGAAAAATCGCCAGAGTTTAACTACATGCCATTTCTATGATGAGATAAAGGCCTTGCATCTACACTTTAACTACATGCCATTTCTATGATGAGATAAAGGCTTTGCATCTACACTTTAGAAAATCACCAGACTTTACTACATGCCATTTCTATGATGAGATAAAGGCCTTGCATCTACACTTTAACTACATGCCATTTCTATGATGAGATAAAGGCCTTGCATCTACACTTTAACTACATGCCATTTCTATGATGAGATAAAGGCCTTGCATCTACACTTTAACTACATGCCATTTCTATGATGAGATAAAGGCTTTGCATCTACACTTTAGAAAATCACCAGACTTTACTACATGCCATTTCTATGATGAGATAAAG
Source organism: Gigantopelta aegis (assembly GCF_016097555.1). Taxonomy (NCBI): domain Eukaryota; kingdom Metazoa; phylum Mollusca; class Gastropoda; order Neomphalida; family Peltospiridae; genus Gigantopelta; species Gigantopelta aegis. Next base: position 47,233,576 of record NC_054702.1, read on the forward strand.
GCTTTGCATCTACACTTTAGAAAATCACCAGACTTTAACTACATGCCATTTCTATGATGAGATAAAGGCTTTGCATCTACACTTTAGAAAAATCCCCAGACTTTAACTACATGCCATTTCTATGATGAGATAAAGGCCTTGCATCTACACTTTAGAAAAATTGCCAGACTTCAACTACATGCCATTTCTATGATGAGATAAAGGCCTTGCATCTACACTTTAAAGTCCTATAAGCCTGAGCCAAGAGGTAAATGCAGTTTTTGTCAAGTATCATATAAAACAAAATGTCTGATAAACTAACATTTGATTCATTTAATTCTCCAATACTTTTTCATCTTCAATATTGAACCATTTTTCAGAAAGGATCTGATCAGTTATTAGCCAGTTAAGACAAAAAATTAATATGAAATTTTCTGTTCTATCAAAATGTGCTGAACAGAAATTTCTATAATAAAACTAAACAGTAACTGTTATAATTATTGTATATTTAAAAAAATCTCAATTCAAATCTGTTACCTGCTCCAAATAGTGTAAGGAAAGATTGATATATTTGGCTTCAGTAAGAAGTATGCCATTAACCCCTGATTTGGCCACTCTCTCAGACCTAAAAGTTGAAAGTAAATAAAAGAATTAATAATAAATAAATACATGAAGATGAATTAAATACATTGCTATACAGCTAACAATTTCACATAGATAAATCAAATCAAGTATAGTCAAACTGGAAGGGGATGATGAAATAGTTCGAGTTTTAGAAATTTGTATAGTACACCTCAAAATTGAAACTACATTGCAGATGGATGAAAAAAACGTTTGTTTTGTTTAACAACACCACTAGACCACATTGATTTATTAATCATTGGCTATTGGATGTCAAACATTTGGTAATTTTTACATATAGTTTTAGAGAAGAAACCCGCTACATTTTTGTTGTAGTAGCAAGGGATCTTTTATATGCACCATCCCACAGACAGGATAGCACATACCAGGGCCTTTGATATACCAGTTGTGGTGCACTGGCTGGAACGAGAAATAGCCCAATGGGCCCACCGACAGGGATCGATCCCAAACCGACCGTGTATTAAGCGAGCGCTGTACCACTGGGCTATGTCCCGCCAAGCATTGTCAGACATGTGCACTGAACTGTCCCCTCTCCTAAACTCTTAAAATTTTGCATAAAAGGCAATATAAATTGGCAGTCAACCCCACACACAGTTGCTGGCATCTTCTGGTGTCTATGGTACATTGCCTTTGTCTACACTATAAAACTAAGTAAAAATAAAGTAAAAGCTTTGAATTTGAAATAATTACATTCTATAGTATTTATTGACAGTAGAAAAAAGTGCTATATTGAAAGCTGGCAGAATGTAACTAACAAATTAAAACACTGAATGCCAAATTGCACTAAGTAATAGAAATGTTCAAAATAGTTTGATACAATCAACTCATTTGAGAACAAAACCAAACAATGTTAACAATTATTACTACAGTTCTTTGGTGGTTACCAGAGTTTGTAACTATGTATTAGGCAATGAAACACTGACAACCAAAAACACATAGGATCATTTCGTTCTGCTTAGTCAGCAATCTATTATTCTGTAATTAAAACCTGAATCATTGACAGTCAAGATCAGCCAGAACACCCACACTTCGCTTAGCTGATAATTCATTCTTCTTTAAAATATTACCAGCAACAATAGCTTGATCAATCTGCACACTTCAAGTTTTAGAAGTGCAATATCTACAGGTGGAACCAAAACATTAGTTCAAGAAATAGAGATTTTCAAGTTTTCGAAGTTTGAGTTTTTGAAGTCTGTTATTACTAGTTTGTATAGAAAATCAGCTGGGACCATCGCTTCAGTTTCAGAAATCGAAGTTTTTGAGAGATCGAAGTTTGACTGTATTTCAATATTTAATCACATAATGCTCAGAAATCAACTCACAGAAGTGGATGAGAGCTTGTATATACATTTGGACATGAATAACTTTCATTTTAAAAACAAAATTGTCTGTATATGACATAAAACTAATTACAATGTATGAAGATGTTACAAGATGTTTTGTAATTTTAATTTCAATATAGTTTGCCTAACTATATATTATATTTTATTCTATCAATAAAACTTTCCAGTTGATCACAACTAGCTAGTAAATAAAATGAGCAATCTGTTTTGCATATACCAACCCTGCCAAATCCACAAGATGGAGTTTTGCTCGCTTTATTGTGGCTGATCCCGTCTCGCGTGCAGTCAGGTGAATTGTGAAAATACAGTGAGATCGTGTGGAAGCCTGATTCATCGGAGTCTGGGAACAAATGTGACATGCAATATGGTGAGTGCATACAACGAACAAACAGTGCACACAAAACAATTATAACACAGACAAAATATGGCAAGCAGATTATTCAAGAAAAGCTAAAAATATTTTGTTATCATAATCAGGGTTCGAAACTCGCCACAAAATATGGTCGCCCCCAAAATAATAATGCATGTTGGCAAATTATGGTAAGCGAACCACGAGCAAGATTTTTATGTGGATACAAATATTAACAGTGGCTCATATGTTGTAGCTCTAAAGAAAATAATATTATTTAGGAGACTAACGCCATTATTTTTTAATGTTAAAGTCGCCCATACAGGACATTGGTCGCATTTGGCGACCTGGCCACAGGCCATTTCGAGCCCTGATAATATACTGCATAACCAAAACTTTTCGTGGGTTTTCATTTTCGTGGGTTTCGAGGGGAAGTGGCAAGCCTCGAAAATTTATAACCTTGAAAATATCAACAAATTCTATCAAAAATATTCATTGTGATTGTGCTATATATATATAATAAACTGACAATTGACCAGACTATATTATATCTTGTCATGCCCAGACCACAGGAAACTACAAGACAATAGGCTATTAAAGACAACAAGTTATTATATTACAAATAATGTGCGCTGTGCTGGTATACTGAATCAGCTTACTATCTGAGTATGAATGAAACGTGTCAAGCTCACATTAAATATTAAACACTACACTGTCGGACTTAGAAAACTCACTCGTAAATGGCTTTAAATAAAAGCAAACTTAAGACTGTAATCAGTTCTCTTGCTAATCGCATAACGTATTAGCCAATTGCAGTTGAATGCTCTATTGTTCAACTTTAAGCTCTGGTGATATCAATCATATGGAAGCCAACATGAAACTTTCAATCAACAACAACAATATTCTCGCAAACCACCAAATTAAAAATACTCACATTTCAGATTTACCAAACCTCAAAATGTTTTAGTCCTCAAACCACAAACATTTTATACCACATTTCTGGCTATACAGTAGTTTTGTGGGGGGGGGGGTTAATCTTGAAAGTTATACATCAACAAAAAAGACAGATTATACATCAGTGCTGAAGTACAAAAACAAAACATACTTGCAGATACTAGAATAAACTAGAATTGTAATTATGCATAACAGAATAAACCAGAACTGTAGTACGAAGTAGAACTATTTTCCTTTTGTTAATGAAAAATAATCAAACTGGCCATGGTAACATAAGCAATAGCTAAAATGGGCTAAATCTCACTGAAAAGCATAAGCAAAATAAGTATCCAAAATACTTTAAAGTGAAAAAGTCTTCTCCAAATTATATGTACAACTTTCGGGGGGGGGGGGGTTGTTATTTGAAAACTAGCTGCTGTCCTTTGTTATGTCTTCCACTTGAGACAGGCTAACAAATAACATCAACAGAACATTTGGCTAACATACTTCAACATTCTGTTTGTGTCTTCCACTTGAAACAGGCTAACAAATGACATCAACAGAACATTTGGCTAACATACTTTAACATTCTGTTTGTGTCTGCCACTTGAGACAGGCTAACAAATGACATCAACAGAACATTTGGCTAACATACTTCAACATTCTGTTTGTGTCTTCCACTTGAAACAGGTTAACAAATAACATCAACAAACATTTGACTAACATACTTCAGCAATCATTCTGTTCGTGTCTCCCAAAAACAAGAGATTTAGTGCCTCTTCCTCCGATGATGCTTGATGCACAGAAAGATTCTTCAGGTGAATATTCTGATCAGAATCTTCCATCAATGACACCTTTCTGGAAAATAGAAATCCACAAGTTAATCATGCGTCATCATCTGATGTATGTAACCTACTTCAGTGGCATAATGGCCAAGCCACTGGTGGATGCTGGGTTCCTACCCAAGGTTTACCCTATCATTTGCCAAACTGTTAAATGCAAATTAAAATAGAATTTGACAAATACATGACTAATTTGACAGAAAGTCAATTAGAAAATCATAAGCTGTCTACTTCTATTTTCAGTAACTCAGTATTTATTTTGTTTGTGCATTGGAATATTTCAAACACAAGATCAACTTCTGTCATTCAAAGCACGTAGCCCTAGTTTATAATTATGTTATGTTTGTAACAACAAAACACACTAATCCAACAACATAAAATAAAATAACATTAATATAAGTTTAAACATCTAGAGAAATAATAGCTAGCTATTACTATCTAAAGGTTATGCCAGATAACTTGTTGTCAAATAACAGTATTTCATTTTTCATCTAATTGTAAAAAACGTACGGCAAATCTTCCAGTTTGGCAGCCTCATGCTTGGGATCCAGCAGGTCATAACCACTCTCATTGTATATCTCCAGGTATGATATGTGCACAGTGAAGGCTAACTCAGGAGTCTAATGTAAAAATAAAGAATTAAATACTTTTACATGAAATATTTAAAATGATATACTTGGTATATATATATATATATATTTATATATTGGTCTGCATCTCTCACTCTCTCTCATTCTCTGTCAAACACATACATACATACACACTGATACAGTTAACACACCAAATATGGTTCTTTCCAATGTGTGTCAATGCGTACTGATCTCTGTATTAGGAACTGCCGTTGACACACTACCGCTCAATGAAGATCAATATGAATCAATCAGTTTTGGACTAAGACACACAAAATTAGTGATGTGCGGTTATAAAATTTCGCTTCGGTTTCGGTTTCCAGTTTCGGTTTTGACAAAAGAGTTTCAGTTTCAATTTCAGTTTTTCTTGACATTTTAATGAAATTTGGTTTGGCAATAAGAAAACTTTGCAAAGCTCTCAAAAGAACAGTTTGTAGAACAATCATGTTCCAGGTTTATTAAAAACAATAAAAAATACTAGTCATCCGGGTTAGTAAATAAAAAAATACATTAGCCTACAAATATTATCACTAGTCCGAGATTCTTTCCCTCAAATTTTGTGAACACTTTTTTTTCCATATATAAAATAAACTATTTGTCAGCATGGTTTTATTTTGCAACTAAAACAAAAAAGTAGTGAAAATAACCCCAAAAAAACGTAGTTCAAAAACTCACTCGGAATACACATGTACCTCAGCCAAAGTATAAGTATGAATCAAATAGCTGAGTTGTTTCAAATGAGTCAATATTGGAAATCCTTGGGTAATGTCACACAATACGATAAGAACAGTCGGCATTATGCATACCTGTCAACTCTCACGCATTTGGCATGAGAGACACGCATTTGTAACAACCATCACGCTCTCACACAACATTACAATAATCTCATACTTTTTCTAAAAATAAAAATATTTTATAATCGTGGTTTATATTTTAGAGCTGAATGGAATTATATGCTGATTATGCAGGTCTCTGATTTTTGTTACCTATTAAAAGGAAATTCCCAAGTTTGCTGCATTGTAAGATGTTTTCGACTAATAAAATATTTCTACGATTAAACTTACATATTAAATATATTTTCTAGTTTAGAATATCAGTGTCTGTATATTAAATGTGTTTCTGGTTGTCTTAATATTTGTAAGAAGCCCAAACTGGATTTTGTCTTCAAATAATTTCGTACGTACGAAAAAATCTTTTTTAGGAAATAAAATGAAATTTAACCTAGTACAAATATTAGAACGATCAGAAACACGTTTAATATACAGCCACTAATATTTGATATGTAACTGCAGTCGTCAAAAAGTCTCTGTTAGTCGATAACATCTTAAAAATTGCAGCCAACTCAAGAATGTCCCTTTAATAATAATACAGCATATTGAACATATCCTCGGTTCAATACCACCAATCAATCGCGGGTGCTATCGATGACCAACTTGTATGCTTTAACATTAACTGTATTGATCAGTAAAACTTGCACTCGCTCAATTTTTTTTTATAGATTTCTATTTTGGACTTAAAACAAACAACAACCAAAAACTTCACCCTGGACCTGACCAAGAGCCTGCAGATCCTGGACCCTAATTTCTAATTTTCTCACGCCTAAGAATTGCCACAGGTTGACAGCTCTGCATTATGATAATTGTGTTCATTTGTAATCTGGATTAACTTTAACAAACAATTTATCTTAATTCTCATTTTGATACAATGAAAACATTTTCCAGTTGTGAATCTACCTTATGTCATGGAAATGAACGAAAATAGCCGATATTGAAAAACCAATTGGAAATACAATACAATACAAGAATACCATATGGGTACAAATAATAAAGTACAGGTACAAATCAAGGGTTCAAACAAATAATAAGCATGGACGACTTTTGCAGAAGATATACACACATAAGAAAATATTACGTGGATGCGTTAAAATAGACATTATGTTCACACACAAAGAGGTTTTCTGAACCCTGCCAAGTTTTTGCCAAGTTAAAATGGCGACAAGTTTGCATTGTAAACGACACAGTGTGATGTTCAGAACTGTACCGAATTCACAGATCAACGTCTCAAAATGCAAAAATATGAATCGCTCAGCAGGTTATTGTCACAGGTGGATTTTGGTATTGATTCACCTAGGATGTTTTGTTTCCATTTCGGACAAGCTGGGCTAAAAATGGGAAATTTGGAAAACCTAAAGTACATTTTCTTCTCTATCTCCACAGTTACAGTTTTCATTTTTTCTTACATAACCGAAACCGAACTAATTCCACGGTTAACTGCATATCACTACACAAATATGCTTGAGAGAGATGTCATACATTCAACAGGGTTGTGGGACACTGGGAAGTTCCTTCTCGTGCTTTTGTTTATGCGCTCGATGTGTCACTTCTTTGTGGTATTATTATGTAACAGAAATACAGCAATTTTCCACTTCACACAATGCCATCATTTTGCAAATGAAATGTCACATGACTTGCACCATGTGATCTATACAACCCGAACTGAACTGTATTTGCCAATGTACTGTTGACACGCAGTATCCAAACCGAAATGACCCATAAGCGTGCTGCTCAATCCACATGTGTATGTGTGCGTGCGTGTAAGTAAAAATAACAATAATGTTTACAGACACCAAATATCTGTAATTTAAAATGTGCCAATAAGTCATTAAATAAATATTACTTTTCTTTCTCTAATCAAAATTAATTCACCAAAAAAATTAATCCATTATCAGAATGTATGTCAGAATGAGATATGCTTTTCAAATTCTTTTTTTTCATGGTAGCAAGATGCTTCTCTCAGTTACCACATGTTAGATGCCAAATTAGCCACTAATTACACAAAATGATGGGCGTACTGGTTACACAGAATGATGGGTGTACTGATTATACAGAATGATGGGTGTATTGATTACACAAAATGCTGGGCGTACTGATTACACAGAATGATGGGATTACTGGTTACACAGAATGATGGGTGTACTGATTACACAGAATGATGGGTGTACTGATTACACAATATGCTGGGTGTAATGATTACACAGAATGATAGGTGTACTGATTACACAGAATGATGGGTGTACTGATTACACAGGATGATGGGTGTACTGATTACACAGAATGATGGGTGTACTGATTACACAGGATGATGGGTGTACGGATTACACAGAATGATGGGTGTACTGATTACACAGAATGATGGGTGTACTGGTTACACAGAATGATGGGTGTACTGATTACACAGAATGATGGGTGTACTGATTACACAATATGCTAGGTGTACTGATTACACGGAATGATAGGTGTACTGATTACACAGAATGATGGGTGTACTGATTACACAGAATGCTAGGTGTACGGATTACACAGAATGATGGGTGTACTGGTTACACAGAATGATGGGATTACTGGTTACACAGAATGATGGGTGTACTGATTACACAGAATGATGGGATTACTGGTTACACAGAATGATGGGTGTACTGATTACACAGAATGATGGGTGTACTGATTACACAGAATGATGGGTGTACTGATTACACAGAATGATGGGTGTACTGATTACACAGAATGATGGGTGTACTGATTACACAGAATGCTAGGTGTACTGATTACACAGAAAAATGGGTGTACTTATTACACAGAATGATGGGTGTACCTTTTAAACAATATGCTGGGTGTACGGATTACACAGAATGATGGGTGTACTGATTACACAGAATGATGGGTGTACTGATTACACAGAATGCTAGGTGTACTGATTACACAGAATGCTAGGTGTACTGATTACACAGAAAAATGGGTGTACTGATTACACAATATGCTAGGTGTACTGATTACACAGAATGATGGGTGTACTGCTTACACAGAATGATGGGTGTACTGATTACACAGAATGCTAGGTGTACTGATTACACAGAAAAATGGGTGTACTTATTACACAGAATGATGGGTGTACCTTTTAAACAATATGCTGGGTGTACGGATTACACAGAATGATGGGTGTACGGATTACACAATATGCTGGGTGTACTGATTACACAGAAAAATGGGTGTACTTATTACACAATATGTTGGGTGTACGGATTACACAATATGCTAGGTGTACTGATTACACAGAATGATAGGTGTACCTTTTGAACAATATGCTGGGTGAACTGATTACACAATATGTTGGGTGTACGGATTACACAATATGCTAGGTGTACTGATTACACAATATGTTGGGTGTACGGATTACACAATATGCTAGGTGTACTGATTACACAGAATGATAGGTGTACCTTTTGAACAATATGCTGGGTGAACTGATTACACAGAATGTTAGGTGTACTGATTACACAGAATGCTGGGTGTTCTGATTACACAGAATGCTAGGTGTACTGACTACACAATATGCTGGGTGTACTGATTACACAGAATGCTGGGTGTACTGATTACACAATATGCTAGGTGTACTGATTACACAGAATGATAGGTGTACCTTTTGAACAATATGCTGGGTGTACTGATTACACAGAATGCTGGGTGTTCTGATTACACAGAATGCTGGGTGTTCTGATTACACAGAATGCTAGGTGTACTGACTACACAATATGCTGGGTGTACTGATTACACAGAATGCTGGGTGTACTGATTACACAATATGCTAGGTGTACTGATTACACAGAATGATAGGTGTACCTTTTGAACAATATGCTGGGTGAACTGATTACACAGAATGTTAGGTGTACTGATTACACAGAATGCTGGGTGTTCTGATTACACAGAATGCTAGGTGTACTGACTACACAATATGCTGGGTGTACTGATTACACAGAATGATGGGTGTACTGATTACACAGAATGCTGGGTGTTCTGATTACACAGAATGCTAGGTGTACTGACTACACAATATGCTGGGTGTACTGATTACACAGAATGCTGGGTGTACTGATTACACAATATGCTAGGTGTACTGATTACACAGAATGATAGGTGTACCTTTTGAACAATATGCTGGGTGAACTGATTACACAGAATGTTAGGTGTACTGATTACACAGAATGCTGGGTGTTCTGATTACACAGAATGCTAGGTGTACTGACTACACAGAATGATGGGTGTACTGATTACACAGAATGATGGGTGTACTGATTACACAGAATGATGGGTGTACTGATTACACAGAATGCTAGGTGTACTGATTACACAGAATGATGGGTGTACCTTTTAAACAATATGCTGGGTGTACGGATTACACAGAATGATGGGTGTACTGATTACACAGAATGCTGGGTGTACTGATTACACAGAATGCTAGGTGTACTGACTACACAATATGCTGGGTGTACTGATTACACAGAATGATGGGTGTACTGATTACACAGAATGCTGGGTGTTCTGATTACACAGAATGCTAGGTGTACTGACTACACAATATGCTGGGTGTACTGATTACACAGAATGCTGGGTGTACTGATTACACAATATGCTAGGTGTACTGATTACACAGAATGATAGGTGTACCTTTTGAACAATATGCTGGGTGAACTGATTACACAGAATGTTAGGTGTACTGATTACACAGAATGCTGGGTGTTCTGATTACACAGAATGCTAGGTGTACTGACTACACAATATGCTGGGTGTACTGATTACACAGAATGCTGGGTGTACTGATTACACAATATGCTAGGTGTACTGATTACACAGAATGATAGGTGTACCTTTTGAAACAATATGCTGGGTGTACTGATTACACAGAATGCTGGGTGTTCTGATTACACAGAATGCTGGGTGTTCTGATTACACAGAATGCTAGGTGTACTGACTACACAATATGCTGGGTGTACTGATTACACAGAATGCTGGGTGTACTGATTACACAATATGCTAGGTGTACTGATTACACATAATGATAGGTGTACCTTTTGAACAATATGCTGGGTGAACTGATTACACAGAATGTTAGGTGTACTGATTACACAGAATGCTGGGTGTTCTGATTACACAGAATGCTAGGTGTACTGACTACACAATATGCTGGGTGTACTGATTACACAGAATGATGGGTGTACTGATTACACAGAATGATGGGTGTACTGATTACACAGAATGCTAGGTGTACTGATTACACAGAAAAATGGGTGTACTTATTACACAGAATGATGGGTGTACCTTTTAAACAATATGCTGGGTGTACGGATTACACAGAATGATGGGTGTACTGATTACACAGAATGCTGGGTGTACTGATTACACAGAATGATAGGTGTACTGACTACACAATATGCTGGGTGTACTGATTACACAGAATGATGGGTGTACTGATTACACAGAATGATGGGTGTACTGATTACACAGAATGCTAGGTGTACTGATTACACAGAAAAATGGGTGTACTTATTACACAGAATGATGGGTGTACCTTTTAAACAATATGCTGGGTGTACGGATTACACAGAATGATGGGTGTACTGATTACACAGAATGCTGGGTGTACTGATTACACAGAATGATAGGTGTACCTTTTGAACAATATGCTGGGTGTACTGATTACACAGAATGCTGGGTGTTCTGATTACACAGAATGCTGGGTGTTCTGATTACACAGAATGCTAGGTGTACTGACTACACAATATGCTGGGTGTACTGATTACACAGAATGCTGGGTGTACTGATTACACAATATGCTAGGTGTACTGATTACACAGAATGATAGGTGTACCTTTTGAACAATATGCTGGGTGAACTGATTACACAGAATGTTAGGTGTACTGATTACACAGAATGCTGGGTGTTCTGATTACACAGAATGCTAGGTGTACTGACTACACAATATGCTGGGTGTACTGATTACACAGAATGATGGGTGTACTGATTACACAGAATGATGGGTGTACTGATTACACAGAATGCTAGGTGTACTGATTACACAGAAAAATGGGTGTACTTATTACACAGAATGATGGGTGTACCTTTTAAACAATATGCTGGGTGTACGGATTACACAGAATGATGGGTGTACTGATTACACAGAATGCTGGGTGTACTGATTACACAGAATGCTAGGTGTACTGACTACACAATATGCTGGGTGTACTGATTACACAGAATGATGGGTGTTCTGATTACACAGAATGCTAGGTGTACTGACTACACAATATGCTGGGTGTACTGATTACACAGAATGATGGGTGTACTGATTACACAGAATGCTGGGTGTTCTGATTACACAGAATGCTAGGTGTACTGACTACACAATATGCTGGGTGTACTGATTACACAGAATGCTGGGTGTACTGATTACACAATATGCTAGGTGTACTGATTACACAGAATGATAGGTGTACCTTTTGAACAATATGCTGGGTGAACTGATTACACAGAATGTTAGGTGTACTGATTACACAGAATGCTGGGTGTTCTGATTACACAGAATGCTAGGTGTACTGACTACACAGAATGATGGGTGTACTGATTACACAGAATGATGGGTGTACTGATTACACAGAATGATGGGTGTACTGATTACACAGAATGCTAGGTGTACTGATTACACAGAATGATGGGTGTACCTTTTAAACAATATGCTGGGTGTACGGATTACACAGAATGATGGGTGTACTGATTACACAGAATGCTGGGTGTACTGATTACACAGAATGCTAGGTGTACTGACTACACAATATGCTGGGTGTACTGATTACACAGAATGATGGGTGTACTGATTACACAGAATGATGGGTGTACTGATTACACAGAATGATGGGTGTACTGATTACACAGAATGCTAGGTGTACTGATTACACAGAATGATGGGTGTACCTTTTAAACAATATGCTGGGTGTACGGATTACACAGAATGATGGGTGTACTGATTACACAGAATGCTGGGTGTACTGATTACACAGAATGCTAGGTGTACTGACTACACAATATGCTGGGTGTACTGATTACACAGAATGATGGGTGTACTGATTACACAGAATGCTGGGTGTTCTGATTACACAGAATGCTAGGTGTACTGACTACACAATATGCTGGGTGTACTGATTACACAGAATGCTGGGTGTACTGATTACACAATATGCTAGGTGTACTGATTACACAGAATGATAGGTGTACCTTTTGAACAATATGCTGGGTGAACTGATTACACAGAATGTTAGGTGTACTGATTACACAGAATGCTGGGTGTTCTGATTACACAGAATGCTAGGTGTACTGACTACACAATATGCTGGGTGTACTGATTACACAGAATGCTGGGTGTACTGATTACACAATATGCTAGGTGTACTGATTACACAGAATGATAGGTGTACCTTTTGAACAATATGCTGGGTGTACTGATTACACAGAATGCTGGGTGTTCTGATTACACAGAATGCTGGGTGTTCTGATTACACAGAATGCTAGGTGTACTGACTACACAATATGCTGGGTGTACTGATTACACAGAATGCTGGGTGTACTGATTACACAATATGCTAGGTGTACTGATTACACAGAATGATAGGTGTACCTTTTGAACAATATGCTGGGTGAACTGATTACACAGAATGTTAGGTGTACTGATTACACAGAATGCTGGGTGTTCTGATTACACAGAATGCTAGGTGTACTGACTACACAATATGCTGGGTGTACTGATTACACAGAATGATGGGTGTACTGATTACACAGAATGATGGGTGTACTGATTACACAGAATGCTAGGTGTACTGATTACACAAAAAAATGGGTGTACTTATTACACAGAATGATGGGTGTACCTTTTAAACAATATGCTGGGTGTACGGATTACACAGAATGATGGGTGTACTGATTACACAGAATGCTGGGTGTACTGATTACACAGAATGCTAGGTGTACTGATTACACAGAAAAATGGGTGTACTGATTACACAATATGTTGGGTGTACTGATTACACAATATGTTGGGTGTACGGATTACACAATATGCTAGGTGTACTGATTACACAGAATGATAGGTGTACCTTTTGAACAATATGCTGGGTGAACTGATTACACAATATGTTGGGTGTACGGATTACACAATATGCTAGGTGTACTGATTACACAGAATGATAGGTGTACCTTTTGAACAATACGCTGGGTGAACTGATTACACAATATGTTGGGTGTACGGATTACACAGAATGCTGGGTGTACGGATTACACAGAATGCTGGGTGTTCTGATTACACAATATGATGGGTGTACTGATTACACAATATGCTGGGTGTACGGATTACACAATATGCTAGGTGTACTGATTACACAGAATGATAGGTGTACCTTTTGAACAATATGCTGGGTGAACTGATTACACAGAATGTTAGGTGTACTGATTACACAGAATGCTGGGTGTTCTGATTACACAGAATGCTAGGTGTACTGACTACACAATATGCTGGGTGTACTGATTACACAGAATGCTGGGTGTACTGATTACACAATATGCTAGGTGTACTGATTACACAGAATGATAGGTGTACCTTTTGAACAATATGCTGGGTGTACTGATTACACAGAATGCTGGGTGTTCTGATTACACAGAATGCTGAGTGTTCTGATTACACAGAATGCTAGGTGTACTGACTACACAATATGCTGGGTGTACTGATTACACAGAATGCTGGGTGTACTGATTACACAATATGCTAGGTGTACTGATTACACAGAATGATAGGTGTACCTTTTGAACAATATGCTGGGTGAACTGATTACACAGAATGTTAGGTGTACTGATTACACAGAATGCTGGGTGTTCTGATTACACAGAATGCTAGGTGTACTGACTACACAATATGCTGGGTGTACTGATTACACAGAATGATGGGTGTACTGATTACACAGAATGCTGGGTGTTCTGATTACACAGAATGCTAGGTGTACTGACTACACAATATGCTGGGTGTACTGATTACACAGAATGCTGGGTGTACTGATTACACAATATGCTAGGTGTACTGATTACACAGAATGATAGGTGTACCTTTTGAACAATATGCTGGGTGAACTGATTACACAGAATGTTAGGTGTACTGATTACACAGAATGCTGGGTGTTCTGATTACACAGAATGCTAGGTGTACTGACTACACAGAATGATGGGTGTACTGATTACACAGAATGATGGGTGTACTGATTACACAGAATGATGGGTGTACTGATTACACAGAATGCTAGGTGTACTGATTACACAGAATGATGGGTGTACCTTTTAAACAATATGCTGGGTGTACGGATTACACAGAATGATGGGTGTACTGATTACACAGAATGCTGGGTGTACTGATTACACAGAATGCTAGGTGTACTGACTACACAATATGCTGGGTGTACTGATTACACAGAATGATGGGTGTACTG
The DNA here is from genome assembly GCF_016097555.1 of Gigantopelta aegis. NCBI lineage: Eukaryota > Metazoa > Mollusca > Gastropoda > Neomphalida > Peltospiridae > Gigantopelta > Gigantopelta aegis. The sequence goes on from NC_054702.1 coordinate 47,248,647, forward strand.
ATTACACAGAATGCTGGGTGTTCTGATTACACAGAATGCTAGGTGTACTGACTACACAATATGCTGGGTGTACTGATTACACAGAATGCTGGGTGTACTGATTACACAATATGCTAGGTGTACTGATTACACAGAATGATAGGTGTACCTTTTGAACAATATGCTGGGTGAACTGATTACACAGAATGTTAGGTGTACTGATTACACAGAATGCTGGGTGTTCTGATTACACAGAATGCTAGGTGTACTGACTACACAATATGCTGGGTGTACTGATTACACAGAATGCTGGGTGTACTGATTACACAATATGCTAGGTGTACTGATTACACAGAATGATAGGTGTACCTTTTGAACAATATGCTGGGTGTACTGATTACACAGAATGCTGGGTGTTCTGATTACACAGAATGCTGGGTGTTCTGATTACACAGAATGCTAGGTGTACTGACTACACAATATGCTGGGTGTACTGATTACACAGAATGCTGGGTGTACTGATTACACAATATGCTAGGTGTACTGATTACACAGAATGATAGGTGTACCTTTTGAACAATATGCTGGGTGAACTGATTGCACAATATGCTAGGTGTACTGATTACGCAAAATGCTGGGTGTACTGATTACGCAGAATGCTGGGTGTACTGATTATGTAGAATGACATTGGAGATGAATTTCACTATTTATTCACATGTACTTATTTCACTAACTCCCATAAACATTTGCTTAAGCCATATTATTATAATAAACCAAGTACGATGAAATTTAAAAAAACTAATGACGAATAGCAAAATAGGTGTTCTCAAGAAATTATGTACATTAATAAAAGAAATTATTGATAAATGCAGTAAACCCTAAAAGAGCACTGGCCTATAATTATTTACAATGTCTATCACTACCCAAGTATACATATATATATATGTGCGCGTCTGATTAGCACATTTTGGAAGTAATTACAATAATGTGACATTACATTACTTTATTCTGACTGTATTTTATTATTGCCTTTATTATTCTATTGTCACTATTACTGTATTGCATTTGTATTAATACCATTGTACTATTGTCTCCTGTAAACCCTATCTTGTTACTATAGTTTATATATCACGTTCCTCATATGCCATTGTGTAACGGCCTGAGCGTAATAAAGTTCTATTGTGTTCTGGGTGTACTGATTGCACAGTATGCTGGGTGTACTGATTGCACAGTATGCTGGGTCTACTGATTGCACAGTATGCTGCTGGGTGTCAGTAAATAAATATTTCTTATTCAAATAAACCTTTTCAATCTTGTCAAAGATGTAGGACAAAGATCGTGGGATAATTCCTCGGTCAATATATCTCTCAGCTCCTCCCGTGATTGTGAACGTCTTCCCAGAACTCGTCTAAAACAAATAGTATACAATATTAGTCAAAAACAAATTTGAACTAATCTTAATGGTTTTGTATAAATTATGATTTTAATTTAAATTGTTAGTCACTCTTTGAATATAGAAGTTATTTTTAACTCAACCATCTCACTAAAATCAACATATTTTAAGGCACTTTTTTCACATTTATGACTGCATAAAATGTTTCTTATTACACCATATTAATCTAGTGATTTTGGAATTATAATAAACATTAATAGACATCAGCTAATTCAAGACATGAAACAAAAAAACATATGAAGAAACAAATTATTTCATAATACAAGTATTTCCAATGCTTTATATAACATAAAAGGGTAACAGAAACAAATTAATTCATATAACAATTCACAATATCACAATGGTGCAAAATATTATTAAAACATATAATCAAATCAAAGACAAACCTGTCCATAAGCAAATATGGTACCATTGTAGCCCTGCAGTACACTGAAAAATGGAATTCAGATTCAAATAACAATAAAAAATAAAGTTAGTAAACCAAACAGAACATACATGTACAAATCATTATTTCCCTCCCCCTTCCAACAAATAATACTTGTACCTCAAAAATACTTTACTGTACAAAATGAATTTATCAAACAATATTTTCATTTTTAAAATGTTTATTAATAAAGATATACAATTTTATTCTTTGTATACTGGTATACACATGTAAAACGTTGTCCCCAGGACTCAAATTCACAAAATATTATAACTTTACATTTACAGTTAGCAGACATAAGTTGATATGAGTTTAGTATCTATTTCACAGAAAATTTTTACATAATTATGGAATATAGGCGAGAGAAAATTATTTATGAACATTTTTAGGTCACTGTAATTATAAGATTGGTTTTTAATGGTAGATTTACACATAAACATAATTTTATAACTGAACAACTATTGTTATCATTACAAAACCTATAAATAATATAGTTCGCAATACGAGTATACATGTACACAAATCACTTTCTTTTGTCCTTATCACGGCCCATCTTAAATACTGATGTAACACATGAAATAGATACAAAACACTTACAAAAATATGACTGCTAACCGTAGACACAAAGTTACAATTATGGTTTGTGAATTTGACTCGAGGCTTTTCAAAGTGCAATGACATAAGACACATTTCATCAGTGAGATCTACACCAGCTACATTTTACAATACAATTCTCATTATCAAAGTACCAAAGCATGTCAGATACTACTTACTTGTCAATCACAGGTTGACCCACACTATCAAAAACTTCATCTTGGGTTGCTTTCTGATCAAAAACTTTCTGGAACCTTAAAATGAATAAAGTCAAAGAACACCTCAAAACTGATTTAGAAATAACACACTATTACTATTAAAATTTAATAATCAGAAAATAATAAATATATCTTGATTTTTGTTTGGTTCTAATGTTCCTTGTTGAGCACCAAAATGTTTCTAAATATTTATTTCTGTTAAATTTTGCAACTCAGAAGAAATGATACAGTACAAAGAAAACAAATATATATTTAAACGGAGTGCCAGAATTCATCAGTATCCTCGAAGAATCGTGAAGCATCCTAATAACAGGAAAATGGCTACAATGCACACACATTGTAATCGCACGATCAATTTGATTATTTGATCTATTACCTTATTCAATTAGCTACAAATATCAATTAATAAAATGTTTATAACCTTACAAGTGTATTCTGTCAATAGATAAAACACATACCACAGTTGAATGTGTACATTCCAAGGCCTGGATTGGAAAGCATCCTATAGGTAAGAATAGACTTCCATAATTTGTTTTTGTTGAAAGAATACGTACGTCACATGACCTGACCCAATGATGAAAGCAGACGTGACAGCGACAGGATTCTTTCGCTGTTGACAATTTAAGTGCTGATTATTTAGAAGCAGGTAGGTATCAATATAGTATGTGATTTTATTCTATGCTACTATTTAAAATAACGATCGTGTATAATGCATTTTGTATAAAAATATCTTTTTACCTGTTTTTTCCTTTAAAAATGTCTTTATCGGTAGCAAGTACTTCCTGGTCCAGAATTAATGTGTTGTCAAAGTTCACGCGCGCGCAGATTCTTAACAAACAAGCCGTACATAAAATAGGACGCTTCTTGACTTAGGACGCCTTTCGATCTTTAGCGATACTCTTACTTTATACTTAAAAAAAAAAAAATATATATATATACTCTTCAAAAGAAGAAACGCAAAACCACATTGTCGTAACATTTGGAGAATTGATTTAATTATTGAATGGTGAGTCCGATAATTACCAAATGTTGCAGGATTGTTCACAATTCACTCTAGTCCATTGTGAGTAAGTGATAGGACACACCACCAAGGTCAAGGTCATCTGGAGTCAATACCGGGTGTGGCCTCCGCGTGTTGACAACTGCCTGGCACCGCCTGCCCATTGAAGCAACCAGAGTACGGATGACGTCCCGGGGGATGGTGGCCCACTCGGCCTGCAAGGCTGCTGCCAGCTCGGGCAGGGTCTGGGGCTGTGGTTGTCACTGTCGGTCCAACTCGTCCCATAGATGCTCAATTGGGTTCAAATCCGGTGATATCGATGGCCAAGGAAGGACATTAATGTTGTTGTTCTGTAGGAAAGCCGTTGTGAGACGTGCTGTGTGAGGCCTGGCGTTGTCATGTTGGAACACTGCGTTGGCGTTGGCCATAACTGGAACGATGTGTGGCCGGAGGATCTGGTCAATGTAGCCCTGTGCATTCAGGTTGCCCTGCACGTGGACCAGGTCAGTTCTGCCAGTGTGTGAGATGGCTACCCACACCATGACACTACCCCCGCCGAATCTGTCCACTTCCTGCACGCAGTTTGCCGCATAACGTTCACCACGACGCCTATACACGCGACATCTTCCATCATGACGTTGGAGCAGAAATCGGGACTCGTCACTGAACCACACCTGTCTCCATCGCAGTTGAGGCCATTGTCGATGAATCTGGCACCACTGCAGTCGGAGTCGACGGTGTTGTGGTGTTAAGATGACACCTCGAACTGGACGTCTGGCACGAATTCCTACCTCACGTAGGCGGTTCCGTACGGTCTGGTCGGATATCCTGCGCAAACCTGGTATTGCTGCGGCTGTGGAGGTGGCAGTAGTCAATCGTTCCCGAAGGTGGCGTACCCGGATGTAGCGGTCCTGCCCGGGGGTAGTGACCCGTGGTCGACCGGATCTAGGGAGGTCACGTGTTGATCCATGTTGCTGGTAACGGTTCCACAATCTGGAGATGGTGCTTGGGGACACATGGAATGCCCTGGCAACGGCCGTTCTGGATTCGCCTGCGTCTAGTCGGCTGATGGCATTGTTTCTCTGCGGTTCACTGAGACGTGGCATGTCCTGGATTGTCAACTGTCGGCCAGATACAGAGGCCAGGCAAGCGAACACCCTGCACTTTTATACTGTCGGTGTTCATGTTGCACGTGCAGACAACGCACGTGCAGTGGTGACATGGTTTGCACGTGGCTGCGTTTTTGCGAATATTCACATTTTGGAACTTTATTGTACAGTAGCTGCGTTTTATCAAATGTAACCGTGGGAATGTGTTTGGGACATGCAATGACCTTATATTCACAAAGCATGAACCGGTAGGAAACATAAAATCGGAGTTATAACCCATTTGTACCCTTTTGCGTTTCTTTTTTTGAAGAGTATATATATATATATAATATGCATTTGCTGATCAAGTGTTAAATAATCCCTGTTAACTCACCTAAATTTGTAGTTTTCTCTTTTGTTGTTGACAAATCCACTTGCCAGTTCTCGTGGGACAGTGATTGTCAGTCGGGGACACGCTTCCTCATCCTCATCTACATCATACAGCTAAACAAAACATGAAAAACAAATTAAATCTACAGTGTATTATAGATTTTGTGATATTATAGCTGAAAAAATATCATACATTTATTATTTAAAATACTGCATAAATACTTTTCCAATGACTATTATTTTTCACTTGTCATCCACAGCCATGGCAAGTATGTAACAAATTACTGTCTATGAGCTTTTTTTTGGGATTTGTGTCAACAAATAATAATGACTCCAACATAAACACCTGTAGCAAGCAAGTTCAGATGAAAAAATACAGTACAGACTGAGTCTGATTTATGAAAGATGATACGATTCCTGAAATCTGTTTTAGTAATTAAAAATAAAAAAATAGGTGTCATATAATTATAAAGCCTAGATCATATCTAGTTATCAATTTACTTTACATCTTGAGGTATTATTCAATACAATATTTTACAAAAAGTTCACAGGCCAAACAAAATAAATTTCTGGTCTCTGGTCAGCATGTGCGCCGATTTTGACCATTGTGCATCGACATTTTTTTTTTTTATTTCCCACATTATGACATCAATTATTGCCGGTTTTCTTGCTATGGCGTCAAACTGCATTTGGAGCCAAAATGTCATCACACATTAACTAGGACGTGCATTCTAATTTCAATTTAAATATGCCCCTTATTTCGGTAGCAATTATACCCACCTTTTCTGTGCAATTCATGCTTTAAAACTTTCGTCTGACCAGAGACCAACGTTTTTTCTTTTTGGCTTAACAGTCAATTTTTATCTTAAAGATAAAGGAAAGCAAACTTTGCCATAAATGGCTTCTCTCCATACTTGCCTGTAAAGTTTTAGGTGAGTGGCAAATTGATCACATTACATTACCTGTTTGTTGTTTCTGTGAACAGGAATGACATAAGTGGTTGTTTTATTGGTTTCTGCACAGACTTAAATGCTGCCATGCCGGCCAGTAAATACAGGGGGTGCCACTAACAAAGGGCTCATTACTTGAATTTCTTTTTTTCTTTTTTTTAACTTTCACTGGTTAAAGGAGAGGACAATTAAGGCATTTGGCCTGGTATGCATATTCAATGATATATAATGCACATTATTGCTTAATATCAACAAGTATAATCGTATAGTTAATTAATAAAACGGTCAAATGTGACGGCTATTATATATATATCGAGCTGGTGGTTACGTAATACCTAACGTGTCAGTATGTGTTGGTGGTCCAGGTATGCATCTTTCCAACACATAAGCCTCTTGTTTGAGTTGACCCTACCTTTAACACATTTATTGTTCCAATTGTATTGTGGCTGTAATTTACTATAAGTTATTTATTTCTGAGCAACTGATTTGTAAATTGCACACAAAAATAGGTTGGTGGGTTTTTTTTTTGTAATTTCCAAAACACTTTTACTTTTCTACTTACTGACGTAAGTAGAAAAGTGAAATTATTTACAGATAAAATATGATTTTTATAGCAAGTGCTTATGACAAGGTGAAATGACATATACAGACTGAGTTCCTATGTTTGGATATATAAAAACAATTGTTTAAAATTTTGTATAGGAAGTGAAATTGTGTTAAAAAAACCTAAAATCGTAGTAAATGGGCAACAGGTCTGCAACAAATGCAGAAAAGGTGAATTAATCTTACTTTCATAAATACCTTATGATCGGGATCGTGTTGATATATTTTTAGAAAATACATCTGATACATTACCGTGCAAAACAAGAATGCATTAAATTTTACAGCCCTGATTGTCGGTCTTTTATTTGGTTCAAAGACTTTACAAAGTTAGAATGACAATCTACAGATCTTTGTTTTCATACATGTTGAACACATGCAGTTAAAATTAATAACTGTGATTATTAAAATAAGCAAACATCATTATGTTGTATTCTGGATGACACGATTTCTCATTACCGGCCGCGAATCGCCATTACGCTAATTAAATATTAGGTATTATCATTATGTTTGAGGTTTCAGATGGATTATGTAACCGTTTGTTATATCAGAAGATAGAAAACAGCTTAGCCAAAATTTTAGCCATTTGCAAATTTTATTAGCCTTTTTTTTTTTTAATTAGCCAATGGCTAATTTGGCTACCGACAGCACAAGCCCTGTCACTCACCATAGCATTTTTACTTTTCACTCGTCTAAGCGTTTTGAGGTGTGCGATTTTTCACTTGCCATGGTTTTTCAAAAGCCAAGGACTGTCTGTAGCAGGCACGGTGAAAACAAGAACTTAGTAGACATTGGGGAGGGGATGTGTGTGCTAACTGAGATTGGGGGCACAAAGCAAAATTTCTAGGGGGTCCGGGATATGTTCCCACATAAAATTTTGAAAACTAGGTATCCTGAAATGCAATTTCCTGCATTCTACAATTAAAATTTCTTTTAATATTTTTTATTCAGAATTAATGGGGTGGGGGTGGGGGTAGAGCCTGCCAGCCCCTCTCCCCCCTCCACCATGTCTTTATAGTATACACAATACAGTGTACACACATGATTGGTTCTATCGAGTGGTACTAACTGAACACCCATACATACGGTCCTGAACACACGTGGGCACACACACACACATACACATGTATGTACATGTTTGTCTGTCTGTCTGTATATATATATATACACACACGCATATTTAATTTATCTCACTTGTGCTCGCTTTTATGTTTTACCTAGTTAATATTAGAATAATGGAATGGACTATAGTCCCTCCTGCAGGCACACCTTTTTTCATACTATGGAATTTACTACAAGTTATTTATTTCTGAGGCGATTGATTTGTAAATTGCACACAAAAACAGTATCTTTTTTTATTTCCAAAACACTTTTACTTTTTCTTCTTACGTCAAACCAAACCGAAATTATTTACAAAAAACAGTATTACAGAATGATGGGACGGACTATATCACTACATAATAATTTTATATATAATTTTGATAGGATGCAAAGACTTACCCCTATTTTCGCTCTTGTAGGCTTTATCCGAACAAAAATTTGTATTGTTTGTTTAACCATTGTGTAGTTCTTTTCAACAATGTGTAAATGTGATCAAAATATAATTAAAATATTCAGCATTGGTAAAAGAAAACCAAGTCTTGATGCTGTAACATGAGATTGTTTACATCGTCATCCTCCATCTTGAATGTGTTGCCTGAAATGCCTTGTGTCGAGGTAAAAAGAATTTGAATTGTGATTGGTCAATAATACATTGTGCTATTAATAGATTATGAGGAAAGCGTGACTGACAACAGTATTTTATACTGTGGTGCTGTAGTAAGTTGACAGCCAATGGAACAATATGCCCGTGCAAAGCAGCCGTGAGCTCGTAAATGGGATTTAACGCACGGATATTCAAGGTATGTTTCTTTTATGTGTGAAATAATAATATTTATATTATGGATTCAACAGAAACCTTTTCTTCGTTTTAATTTAAAATGCACATCAGTGGTCACATTATAATAAAGTTGATCATGCGACGAAGTGAATTCGCCTGCCACCACCTGCTATATGGCTTGGAGAAAAATCGAATATTGAAATGTGCCCGTCACGTTTGACCATTTTATGATTCTGAACTGGTGCTAAGAGTTAAAGAGATCACAACGTATGAAGTCGCGTCGCAGGTGGGCATTTGTATGAAAAATAGAATGTATTTTATAACACTAATAAACCTATAAAACGCGAAGCACATTAAAATAGCATTTGGCTTACGTGTAGTGGTTATAGTATGAGTTGGAGGTCTGGTTCTACCACTGTTTTATTGATGTCTTTGCAGAATGATTCATCTCGGTGAATAACACACACAGTAGTGGAATTGTAACATAGCTGTAATCCATTATGAAGTCAGCCAGTAGCCAGTACCGTCAATGTAAAGCAATAGTTTGTATAAACCTGCATAGGTGTCCACCTCTGTATTATTAACCAGTAGTGGGTTTTGAGAGGATATTTTGCTAAATTGTCAATCAAATATAGAAATATTAATAAGTTAATAGTTGTCTAATATAATAATATTAATAAGTTAATAATTGTCTATATCATATAGTAATATTAATAGTTAATAATTATCTATCTAATATAGTAATATTAATAAGTTAATAATTGTTTATTTGATATAGTAATATTAATAAGTTAATAATTGTTTATGTGATATAGTAATATTAATAAGTTACACAGGCGTAGGAAGGTGCTAAAAGGGGGTGGGCACACACACACATATATATATAAATACATGTATAAATCTATAAAAACCATTGCTGCTGCTACAAAGTGGTGTCACATGCCTCCCTTGCCCCCCGCTCCCCGCTTCCTACGCCAGTGAGTCAATATGTATTAAAAATCCATGCTAGTCACAGCAGGTCCTTAGGAACTGAGGGAGGCAGGGGCCTATCCCCTCAACAATAAAAATTTACCTCTTCCCCCCCCCCCCCACTCTATATAAACAATGGTAAAAATGTGGCTTGTGCCCACCCCACTAGATACTGTGGCCACTTCATTAGAGGATGTGCCTCTCCCCGACCCAGCCCCTCTCTAGATATCATTCCTACAGACCTGCTCAGCACTTTAACAAAGTTCACTATGTACTGATGAAGTAATGTTGTTATTTTTTAATGTGAAATCCAGTCTTTAGAATATGTATTTACAATGTTTCATTTTTTATAGTGCCTGTAGATTACTGGTTACCAAATACTAGTATAGGAGAACAAAACCCTCATGAATATTTTTTATTGGCATTGTTAACAGTTATTGGCAACGATTTTATATTGGGGGACCCACTGACACTGGCTGTTTTTACAGGCAAATATAAAATGTGGGGAGGGAGACGTATTATTAGCTTGGCCATTGCCCCCATGCTCCCACCCTCCCAAGCTATGCAATTGGTACATGTACCGGTAGTTGGAATAAGCCTATTATACAGATTAATTTGTTCATCACACACACACAAAATACTTTTTTCTCTTGATTGTTGACAATATAGTATTGGTGTCGGCAGTACTGTAAACCAGCTGTACAATTGATACTATCTAATTTTTTGCCAGTTTGCAAAAATTTAGAAAAAGTACTAGAAACAACAGGTTTGTATTATTACTAGCAGGGATAAAACCATTTTTATATAAAAAAATATCTTAAAACTTGCATCATATTTATAGGTGATTTAGTGGATGTACAAGGAGACTTCCTAAAATACGAAGATTTCATAGCAAAATATCACATACCTACGAATTTTTTGCAATATGCTTCACTAATAAATACAACTAAATGTTTTATACACTTATTACCAACAGGAAAACCCCTCAGAAATTTAGCTTGTCTGCAAATAGATTTCGTCCAAAGCAAACGTTCTTAATTGTTTTTCATAATATTGCCTTCTTTCAGTGCTTTTTCTTCTCTTCCATACACAACATGTTTCTTACCCTTCCAAGCACCATGGCACTACTATATTTGTTTTCTGGGGTCAATAAACTTTATTAAAAAACAAAAAAACCTACTAACAGGGAAGTGATTTTTCTGCTTTTTATCTGATTTCAGCTCTCTTGGTTTTTTTTTGCATAAAACAATGTTCATAAAATAGATTGGATTTGATCTGAAATGCTCAAAAATGGTATAGAGATTATTTCAGGTTTATTTCTTTTAAACTGATTATCTCATCCAGTATACTAGACTTTGCATGTTACCTAGATAAAACAATTTAATATAAATTTGACTTCTAGTTAAACCTAAAATTTTCAAGTATTGTCCCCTCTGTCTTTTGTAGTGTAGTTTTGATGATCATAAATATACGTATACATTTAGTTGATAATTCAGTATGTACATAAACTAAACTATTGACATTGAATTCAGTACCAAAGTGACCATGCAAAAGTATTGATAGACAAAAAATCAATGTATTTTGAAACACATCATCGATAAAATATATTGTATATGTATTTCATTTTAAAATTGTTTTGTTGACATGCATCTGATGCATTTAAAATTGTCCCTTTTTTCACTCAAATATAAAGTGCCTGTACAAGCGCTCTTGAGTTTGGTACCTTAGGAAGTTATGTGTTTGTGTACATTTTGTATTGTAAGGAACTGTGCCAAAATCTGGCATTATGGAAGCCAGCTGATTATGACTGTAATTGAATTATCTGGCTAGCAGGTGGTGCAATATAAATTATTATTGAACTTCATGTGTATGAGCTAATGGGTCTAGGAGCTGCAGCAGTTGTTTACACCCAGTGTGTGTTTAATAATAAATGTGTATTCTAATCTGTAATCTTTGACATTTTGGTATTTACCATCAGACCATTATGTAATTGGGGGGCGACCAGCTTTCCGGAAGTTTCCAAAAAATCCGGAATTTTTAACCCATATCCGGAATTCCGGAATTAATGCCAAATATCCAGAACCTTTTCCAAATTTGCTATCATTATTTTTTTGGAAGCAACCATTTCTGAATATATTTTAAATTTTAAAAAATTTTTAAATACTGAATTTATCATTCTGCATTCTCCATTTCAACCTGAACTCAGTGTTATCTACTTGACAATCGAGTAAACTGAAGCCATGTATGAAATTTTAAAGATATTTCAAATATCATATTATAGTAATTACTACGGGGCAGACGTTGGGTCTATGGCGATGCATGCAACAATATATAACACTTGCGATCGTACGAAAATAAAAGAAATGAATTCACAATTCTCTTCTTTTCATATGCTTTCACATGCAACATTTCACTAAATAATATTTGGCTACCAGTAATCTGTGACACATTCATGACATTAATATACCTACCGATCTCGTTTTATTCAAGTAAGTTAAACTATAAACAGTGTAAAGTTTTACAAACCATTGTTAGATTTTGCCGCGATATGTTTCTTTACGTACACTGGCACCCCAAAAGTGCTACTCTAATAGAATGTAAGGGTAAGCGGAATGCATAACGATAGCCAGTCTTAATGTGGTTACCAGACATTTCGTCCCCGATTCAGTTAACCACAAATTAGTTCGACCCCACTGATGAAATAGTGCAAATATGGCAATGCACCTACATAAAAATAACATTGGTCCCTAGTTTGTTTGACACTTTATTACTAATCTGTAGATGGGAGTGAAACTGTACTACACTATTTGCTAATAAAGTGGGGCTTTTAGGTGGAGGTTTGTTGACACTTTATTATTAATCTGTAGGTGGGAGTGAAACTGTACTACACTATTTGCTAATAAAGTGGGGCTTTTAGGTGGGGGTTTGTTGACACTTTATTACTAATCTGTAGGTGGGAGTGAAACTGTACTACACTATTTGCTAATAAAGTGGGGCTTTTAGGTGGGGGTTTGTTGACACTTATTACTAATCTGTAGGTGGGAGTGAAACTGTACTACACTATTTGCTAATAAAGTGGGGCTTTTAGGTGGAGGTTTGTTGACACTTTATTACTAATCTGTAGGTGGGAGTGAAACTGTACTACACTATTTGCTAATAAAGTGGGGCTTTTAGGTGGAGGTTTGTTGACACTTTATTACTAATCTGTAGGTGGGAGTGAAACTGTACTACACTATTTGCTAATAAAGTGGGGCTTTTAGGTGGAGGTTTGTTGACACTTTATTACTAATCTGTAGGTGGGAGTGAAACTGTACTACACTATTTGCTAATAAAGTGGGGCTTTTAGGTGGGGGTTTGTTGACACTTTATTACTAATCTGTAGGTGGGAGTGAAACTGTACTACACTATTTGCTAATAAAGTGGGGCTTTTAGGTGGAGGTTTTTGTTGACACTTTATTACTAATCTGTAGGTGGGAGTGAAACTGTACTACACTATTTGCTAATAAAGTGGGGCTTTTTAGGTGGAGGTTTGTTGACACTTTATTACTAATCTGTAGATGGGAGTGAAACTGTACTACACTATTTGCTAATAAAGTGGGGCTTTTAGGTGGAGGTTTGTTGACACTTTATTACTAATCTGTAGGTGGGAGTGAAACTGTACTACACTATTTGCTAATAAAGTGGGGCTTTTAGGTGGGGGTTTTCATGATTTTTTAGGTTTGGTTTGTGTGTGTGTGATAATGCTGTTTATTTAAACTTTATTTACACTGATTAATATACTTAGCATGTTTTACTAGACAAGCCATAAAGTAGGCCTATCCCTAAAAGGAAGTAGGAAAATTCTGCCATTTATGTGGATTGATTTATACTTTTATTATTGAATACATAACATTCCAATAAGTAATTAAAAAAAATTGTATTGTTATGTATCTCTTTAGTTGTTGTTTAAATATGTCAAACATGGTGCTATTTTATTTTATTTTTTGAAAATGGCGTTTTCGTGTGCTTTTTAAACTATTGTTTTTAAAGTGGCGTTCGCGCTCTTAAAAATGAAAATACCAGAAAATTCCGGAAAAATATTTCCATTAGGTTGGTCGCCCTGGTCATGTACTGTGTATTTTACAGTCAGTCAGTTCCATATATCATGTGGATATACAGGTAGGTACATTAATGATGGTGTTAATTTTAGACATCATTGAGGACTGTGGTGGGATCTTGCTCAGTTGTTAAAACACTTGCCTGGGGTGCTTGGGTCCAGATGAGATCTCTTCATTGGACCATTTGGGTTTTTTACCAGTATGCATGGCTGGTAGACCAAAGGCTGTGGTATGTACTGTCCTCTCTGGGTAAATGCATATAAAAGATCTGTTGCTGCTAGTGAAAAAGTGTCCGGTTTCCGTAACTGTCATAATTATTGAATGTTTGACATTCAGTACAGGGTGATTAATTAATCAATGTGCCTACTGGTGTTATTAAATAAAACAAATTTTACCTTCATTGAGGTTTATGCATAACTGGGTATATATGTATGTATTGTTGAAGTTCAGCACAGTACATTTGCTTATAAGTTTATGTAGTGTAAAACCTGAATTATATATTTGCTTTTTATGAATGATTTATAATGCAGTAATATTTTCTCACAAAATTACACGTTTTCTTTCATTGATAATTTGCATACATATATTATAAGTATAACTTATAATGGAATCTTTCACAAGTCCATATAGGTAGGCAAGTAACACAAATGCTTGTCATTTGTAAGAATACTTATAGAAATATAAAATCTATGCATCTTATCGGTATGTGATCTCACTGTTAGACATAATTAATTACCAACAAAACAATACTGGCTTGGTTCATTAAAATATATAACAACTAATCTCAGGAAGCAGTGTTACATTTGTTTATAAAGTTTGTTTTGTTTGACAACACCACTAGAGCACAATTTATTTATCATCAGCATTTGGTAATTTTGACATAAAATCTTAGAGAGGAAACCCACAAATGTTCAAATTGATGTCTTGTAGAGTAATATATTACCTGTATATATTTATTACACACAAGCTCTCGTTGTATAATACTAAGTTGATGTTCGTGTTCTGTAGGATATTTTTCCATATAATGCTCAGTTGTCCTGATTATATGTTTATTAATATTTTTGTTTGTACAAACAGTTTTAAATAATTTGTATTCCATATGGTCAAGGAAGGAAGGAATGTTTTATTTAAGGATCCACTCAACACATTTTAATCAGTTATGTGGTCCTGGGCATGCTCCCTCAAACATTTTCAAATAAAGATTCTTAGAGATACGTTTTGAGTGAACTTAGTTAGGTTTGTATATTGTGAATAATGAATTTTTCATTAGAAAGGGCAGTTCAAATTAGTGGGGGGGGGGGGGGGGGGGGGGGGGGGGGGGGGGGGGGGGGGGGGACACAATTAAATATCCCTCTGACTCCCTTTTGGATCTGCCAGTATTCGTTTTCATAATTAGTAGTGAAACATTTTAGGCAGGATAGCATATACAATGCCCTTTAATATAAAACTGAAGATTTATAAAAATAATTATTATTTGAGAAATTATATTTTTCCAGAAGCAACATAATAACCTTTCCTGCATATGCAGATGTTACTTGTTATACTGGTAGACAGTTGAGAATTGCTATCTGTGGGTGTGTTTTATGTCTTGCCATTTGTGAAACATGCATGCTATTGCTGCACCATTCCAGAGGGGCAGCAAGCATTCACACATGTATTTACAGAAATGTGTGTGCATAAAATGTCCAGGTGAGTGCTATGCACAGCGTTCCATTGACATTTTGTTGTGCCCACATGTGCATGTAAAACCAAAGACGGCAGGTAAACACTTCCACCTTGCCAAATAGAAAACACATTGTCTGTTAAATATTTGAACTTTGACTTTAAATCCCAAAATCTTTAAAGTGTGTCCAAGACAACTATTAGTAACAGCTAGGACAGCCTTTACAAGAACGCACGGCCATTGATTATTCAAAGGTATGTACGTGTCATAGTCTTCTTTACAAAAAGATGAGCAATTGTTACACATTAAGTAAACACACAGCTGTTTATTTTGGCAACATAGATCTCCTGTTAGAGGACCAGCGACACATTTTGACTGTGTTGCAGATTCAGCAAAATTACATGTGTATCTGTTGGGGATTAATGTAAGAATGAATCTTTTCATACCATATCACTATTACTGTGTAATATTAAGTTTCCATAAATCAGTATGGTAATAAAAATCATAACAGTAATGTGCCACATTTCTGAAAATGTCTGTAGTGTTGTAAAAAAAAAAATGGAATATTAGTTGAATTTTGTAAACGTTTTGGAATCAGATTTTGTTTAACTTCTGATCCAATAAAAGTCAGTAGTTTTTTTTTTATAAACTTCATTACTGTACAAAATTACAAGTTTCTTTAGTGGCAGATTTTATAATTATTGGAATTAAAATCTAATGTCTTAAAATATAAGTGAATGCATTTACACCTGTAGTTGTCAGATTTTGTATACCTGTAGTACTTATAAAAAAATTGACAAAAGCTCACCATGTCACCTGCGTTTCAACAAAGCCATTATTAGCCATCAATTGAATGGCATGCTGCCTGTATACTTGATAACAATAACAAGGATACAGAATGCTATGAAAACCCACAACCTTCACATCACATGGATAATAGATCCCTTTGTTGACACGGTATACCAGCCATGGTTTTGTTCATCCTAGAAAACATCTTGTAGTTGAGGGAAATCTTGACACATTGATAAATACATAAATGTATGTACAACCGTTGTTTTTCTAGGAGTTGAGGGTTTGCTGGGAGGACAGTGATGAAATGAATTGCATGTATATTTGAGTAGGTTGGATACACTACAGATGTTGTTATTTGTCACAGAAAACATTTGTTTTTCTCATAAAACCAAGGATGGATGCATGTCCATGTAGGACTGTGAGAGAAAACCAGTAACTGTGCATACAATTATGCTTTGGCCTGGGGGAGTTTCACAGAAATATTAGAATTTAATCAACTGTGTACATGTATTTGAAGATTTAGTACTTTGTACTTCACAGGTAAATAAAATTTCTGGTATGTAAAAGATATTATCTGTACTTTTCATATAAAGAAAAAGTTTACAATGCTGATCATTGAATTTTCAAAATGTAATGGTTGAAAAAATGGACTTCCATTGATTTTTAAACAATTTTTTCATGGGTGTCTGAATATATGTACCCATCACTACCCACCTGGGTACAGGCCTCTCAAGGAGTGAAGAATTTGCATCGTCTCATCTCCATATGTATTTAAAGGACTTAATGCTTGAAATATATTCAACAAAAAGCAGAATTATTTCTTACATGTGTATACATGCATGTATTTATATGCAATTATGTACAGTAGCATAACTTCCCCTTTTAAAAGTATCCTGTGGTCTTTTATTTATCATTAAAGGATGAATCTTTTCAATACATGTATTTCAGTTAAAAGCACATCAGATGTTTTTTGTAGTAGTGTTACCATTCATTCAGGGAGTACAGCACGACTATAAATGTAATTTTTAAAAACTACAGTGGACTGCTGTCTAACCCGATTCAAAGGGGACTGCATGGTGAACTGTAGGGGCACCCGAAGAGCGCTGGATTAGACACATTTCTCACAAGCGGTTGTCCCTTTGTGGTGGTACTCGTTTACACATAAATCTCAAATATACAAATGCTGATTTGGACATTATATGTAAAAATTGTAACCATTAAAAAAAAGACGAGTTCACTTCAGTGATTAATTCGCAGATATTATAAAAAAAAAAAAAAAAAAATGCAAATGCTAGTAGTCATAAATATACTAGTATTCCACAAATATGTACATTGTTAGAGCCAGGTGGCCAGTGAGGGGAAAACAAATAAACCATCACGATGATGATCGAATGAAAAAAAAAAATATATACATATATAGATGTAGATAGATAGATAGATAGATAGATAGATAGATAGATAGATAGATAGATATAGGTAGATAGATAATAAAAAAGCACCAAAAAAAAGCTTTTATATAGAAGTTTGTTTTGTTTAATGACACCACTAGAGCACATTGATCATTGGCTATTGGATGTCGAAGATTTGGTAATTTTGACATATAATACGTCTTAGAGAGGAAACCTACATTTTTTCATTAGTAGCAAGGGATCTTTTATATGCATATATAATCATCATCATCATGATGGTTTATTTATTTTCCCCTCACTGGCCACCGGGCTCTAGACAGAATAGCACATATTACAGCCTTTGATATATCAGTCGTGGTGCACTGGCTAGAACGTAAAATAGCCCAATGAGCTGGCCCACTGACAGTGATCAATCCCAAAGCGACCGTATGTCAAATGAGCATTTTACCACTGGGCTACGTCCCACCCCTGCTTTTATATAGAGTTAAAACATACATTTGAGTAGAGAAGAGACCAATCTGTAGTACATTGTATACAAAGTTTTTTCATCATGCTGCAATAGATTCATTTGCATGCTATTTAAAGTGTTTTGTTTGTTTTCAACATCAGAACACCTAGCTTGAAACAGAAAGCAACACTGACAATATTTGAGAGAAAAAACAAATAAACATTAACCTGTCAAAAACGAATTGTGGTGAAGAGAAAAATTTCCTTTTCAATGTTGTTACAGTACATTCTTTTAAGTGGCACGTACCAAACAGCTGGTGTTGTGAAGGCATAACAGACCAGCTTTAAAATATACCTTTAGCCTTTGTGAAGGTTTCCTTTACTGTCTGTTGGGTAATCGGAAACAGACTTCCAGTCTCCTGATATTGTCTGCATTTCTCAGTCTTTATAGAGTCACGATCACAGGAGAGTGTATTGAAACAATGTCTTTCTTGTGCTTTGGTTAACATTGATTCTTGTTGTGGTTTTTTAGAAATGCTAGATTGTATACATGTAGAACTGAAACAAAAATAAACATATTTTCCTTTGTAATAATATACTATTCAGTTCTGTAAAATATATGTATATACCTCATTTTAGAGAGGGATAAGGCATGTAATTCATTGGTTATGTCAAACTTATGATTATATGTATTCCAGTGCATGCAGAATGGCTGGAAAAAAGCCAATCCAAAATACCTTCCCCAATCTTTGTTTTAAACCCCCCCCCCCCCCCCAGTAAAAATAGATAACATACAGTAAAAATAGATAACATATATTAAGAAAGTTTATAATAGCTAAATGGTTTTAAAAGGAAAGTTCTTACAAAAGGATTAATAGCTAATGTGTTTGCTAGTTTACATGCATGTGTAATTATGGTGGACTTTCAAAGGATAGAGCAGTGTAATTGAAGTATGAAGAATAGTGGGATCGACCCTCATTGTGGAACCAGTTGGTTCCATGGGTTATATTACTAGTTTCCAGTGTTAAATGACTGATATATGAAGGCCTTGGTATCCGGTCCATGGGATGGTGCATATAAAACATTGTTTGTAGCTAATCAATAAAAATAGCTGTTTTTTCTCTCATTCTTTAATTAAGACTCAGTGTTACAATACCTAATAGCCACTGTATAAACTACATGCTATCATTTAAAACAAATTCTTATTCCTTTACACTCATGAAGGAGGTAGATTGGATCCATGGGTCTGTCTTGTTTCTGAGGCAAATCCCTAATACCACAGGTAAATACATAGGTCATTACTCTTATCAGTCATGAGATGTTAGATCTAGCCAATCTTATAAATACTGTCTTCAAGCAATTTTGTCAAGAGAAATGTATTACAAAGACAATGTCATTCCTAGCTTAATGATACACTATTATAGCATTGTGAAAGTAAGATTTAAAAAAGAAAATCTGCTAAACCTTTTTCATTGACAAGCATTCTTGTACTCAACTCCGAAATGTAAACATTGTAGTTTTGTAAAAAAAATAATAGCATCAACATAAAATAATAGTTGTATGTTTGCGGTTGCACTCATATTCCTTTCTCTTAATGTCATATCAAAAACACTGAAAACCACACCTTTGTGAAGAGACAGGTTTTTGTTTGTATGTAGAGTGGATGTGTTCTTTAAAGTATTCTTTAAAGTATTCTACAGATACATGTAGGTAGTTGTTTATAAGATTCCATTTATGTGAGAAATGGCTCTATAATGATACTATTGCTGGAACTGAACTTTCTTGACTCTTCAAATGCAGAACATGATATGGATAATTAAACAATTTTTAAATGCAAGATGTAAGTATACCAGAATACTGTAACAAACTGTTGCATTACATTGTACTTTAATAATTATTATTTGATCATCCAAAATGATAATATTGTATACTGAATTCTTTTTATGAACACTAGTATTACTTTTTCTTATATCATGTTACATGTATGTATATTCTAGATAAATGGTACTTTTTATCAGTTGACAATGCAAGAATTTTTTTTGTTTTAGATCTGTAATTGTTTTCTATTTTTATCAGGTTACATGTTCTAGAAAATATGTTACCTATCACTACACTGATTGCATTGCATATAGTGGAGAAATGTAATTTTTCTATCTGGTCACAACTGCTGACAAGTCAGGATGTGAATGTTTGTGTGTTTTCTTTATACCGAGCAGTCAGGAGGCTCCGAGGCCATCGGCAGCATGTGAAGGGATCAGATGCTCAGTAGTTGGAACTACTTGTGAACTTTCAAATATTGACCAAGTAAACTTACAGTATTTGTGGGCTTCTGGTGGTAATACTTCATAGCAAACAATTTGTCTAAGATTTGCAGAAAACTACACAAACACAGAATGTGATGGGAATATGTGACAATGATTTAATATAGCTGCTTTACAATACTAAGTAGCGACTGACTGGCATGGTAAGAAAGGCAGATTGTCCTTCATGTCAATACTAGTACATTGATACATCATCTTCCAGTGTTTGTTGTTCGTCTTTCTGTGGATAGGTGATAATAACAAAACAACATTATCTTTTGGATATTGCTTATCTATAGTGTTAGGTCACTTGATTGAGATGTTGTGTTTACGAAAATAGCTGACTGTCATCAGTATAAAGAAGGCTAACAAACACTGTTTTTTAAATGACAATAAGTTAAATATTTAATCTTTATTTCCACAGTGTTTTTGTTTTGCAGCTGTAAAAAGTAAAGTTTGAGTGAGATCTGTAATGTGCAGCCTATGTGTACATTGTTAAGCACATGAAGAACACACCCCTTAGGAACTCTTGGACAGAATCCCTGGAATAAATCTCTTACAGAGTTTGTGTGGAAACTTTATTAGACTAGCACACATTAACACCACATCTCGCTTGCTTGTAACTGAAGGAATAAACATCAAGACAGACAAATGGATATATAGCTGGGAAAGAAAGGAATAATGACAAAGAGGGAAGGATGTTAAAACAACAATTAAAAAACCCAGGAGACCATGTTTGTCTGAATTGTGCCATGCTGGTACATGTAACTTGACCATGAAGTGTTCATATATGTAAATGTAATTGAAAAAGCTTACATGTTTTAAGTAAATGCTGGTGGTTTGGTTCAAACAAACAACATCAAAGTGTGAGAAAATAAGATGTGTCATTTTATACACTTGCACTCCCAACACAGTCCAAAAATTCCATGATCTCTGGCCTGTGACAAAGTGAAAACACACTTAGCATACATCCTACATAAGTAAGTGAGTAGCATGACTGATAGAGGACATTAACCATACTATGGTCGATGCCAGTGAAAAGGGGTGTTCTCCATATTTAAAGTATAATTGAATTTGGCTGTAGTGTTCTGGTTGGAACTGGTGTGTGCAGCTTGCATGGCAGAATGGTATTGATTACAGATAGCTCCTGTGAAGAAATTATTTTGTCTTGTGATGTATGTTTATCACTGGCTAACATATGCCTGTTGTATGCATGCAGAAGCTTCAGTGCCTGTCTGCCTGTCTCATAATGACAGACGACGTACATGGCAATGAGGATGAGAATGGTTTTGGTGGTAATGATAAACAGTCATTGTACATGGTGTTTATAATGATGATGATGGTGGTGGATTATTGTCATGGGCGTACGACCCGGGGGTGGGGGGGCAATAGCCCCCCCAAAATTCGAGCAAAACAGTGGAAAAACAGTGGGGAAAATTCAGGCAGTTTTTATTTGGGTAAAATTTCGGGCAAATCAACCCCTCCAGCCCCCCTAAATCAAAGAGTCCCCATATGCCCATGATTATTGTAGATGATGATGATTACATCATCATTATGTTGATGGTGTATTAATACAAAGGGAGCTGATGAAAGTGATGGAGCTTTAACAATAATTAAATGGCCAACTTTTGTACAGTTTATATACTTGATGGTTGCTGGTTGGAGGGGGTCGGGGGCAGGGGGGATAAGTAGCTTAATATTCTTTAAAAAGGTGAATTTTATCAGTCATTCACATGGTGTTTGGTACTTGGAAGGAGAGAGTAAAACATAGTAAGAGACTTGTTCCCCTTCCCACCACAAAACAAAGGCATTTTATTATCATAATGTTGGTGTGTTTAATTACTTTAATTAATCCAATGCCATGAACCAGTGATTTTTCTGGGCACGTTTTTAAACACCTGTATTTTTAATAATTGTACACTACCCAGTAATATTTGATATGTTAAGCATAACATTCCTTTTGATTCGAGCTATGAGATAAACTGTGTGTTATTGTGATGCTGGTCTCAGGGATAAATATTTTCAACAGAGACTATATTGTAATTTATTTGTACAACTATATTATAGATTTTGTTGTAATGTCTCAAAAGTGAGGTTGTTCTATTGTTAACTGGGTGGGGAATGTGTACTTTACCTCCAAATGTAATCTATAGGCTCAGAGAGTGATAGAGAATACTCAGGGACATGAAGTGTACAAAAACCAACTATTTGACTTCAATTACCGTCACTAGCCTGTGAAGATGGCCTATGGTGACACATCCCACATGCACCTGTTCTTTGCAGCCCTTGCTTTATAACTTCAAAGTACAAGGATGGAGTGATTCCTCCTAAGTTGCTGACTTATGGGGTAGGAGAGATGTTGATGCAGGGTCACTGTGTTCTTTTGAGGACACTGGGATTTAACCCCGGGTCAGCTTTTCGTATGCTGGCATTGTATTGATCAGCCTTGTCCACAAAAAAATGTCTCCAGCAAAAGGTTAATTTGACTTTTAAGGAATCAATGGGTTCAGATCTTCTGATCAAACATGTATACTACTGTAGCATTTTGGCAGCAGCTGCAATGAAAAAAAATAGCAGGTATTGAATTTGGGGATTTTTTTCTAGGATTCAGCCTTAATCACAAAAATTATATAATATAGATATTTTGGAATTCATTGTCATCTTACACTTCTGACCCAAAATCTGTGATTCTTGGAAGCATGGAATCATGCAGAATTTTGCAGATTGTATTACAATTACAATTGGTGCATTGATGCAGATGGTACCTGTTGCTATATCTATATAGACATGCAGTGATGGTGTAAATCACTAAGAAAGTTAATATACTGACGTCCAAAAGAAACTACAAAAACAATGGTATGGTGGGATATGAAAGTATCATGAAGTTCAACATCTAAATGTCACAGTGCACTTCGTGATACATGCAAAATGTTTGTACGGTGGTTGCTAAATTGGTTCTTTTTGATTTGCAACAATATTTATCAATTTATTTAAATTTTACATATGTAAATTTCTTTTGGACATCAGTATTTTTGCCATCTCATATAAGAAAACTCAAGTAATGACATACTATTACCATGCAGTCCAATGCATGTTCTTTATCTATATGTAACAGTTACAATCACAATTTATCATCCATTCATTCATTCATTCATTCATTCATTCATTCATTCTACAAGTACCAATCATATATGTCAAACAAAAATAAGCTGTGTCATCCTATGAAATGAAAAAACCTGATATTATTTAGAAACTTATTTGTATGACAAAAAAGGACAAAACACCCACATCTGTACCAAGATATACAGGTTTTGATGCTTTTTCATGTGAATAATACTTTGTAGGTATTCCAACTATATTTTGTTTTGGTGTTCAGTTCCAAGCAGAGATACATGTATGTATAAAAACAGCATGACAAAATAATAAGACAAACACATATTTTATTATAAAAACGATTAACATTAAACAACAAAAACAATTAAACTATTAAAATGACCTCCCAAATATTAAACAAATATTACGTACAAAGTTTAACTTTAATCCTATATCAAAGAATCATGAAGGCCATTTATTTAACTTTGATCACTTATTAAAGATCACAGTATGGGATTTGTTTTACTAATACTAATCACCATAAAGAGCATGAAATCACTTTTGCGCAACTAAGTCCCAATTACATTACTTATGTTCATTATAATCGTAATTGTTTATATAATACAATGTTTTTATATTGGTTTGAAACACAAAATAATAGGGATTGTCCCACTATGTACTGGGGATGTCACTTATTCACATTGTAGGCATACTGGGTTGTAGGCAACATGGGTGTAGGCAAAGTGGGTTGTAGGCAGAATGGGAGGGAACCGCTTGTTATATGCTTGCAGCAAGCTTCCCACCGGTTTCTTGCATGCTTGCAACTAGCATCTCACAAGCTTCCTGCATGCTTGCGATGAGCTTCCCGCAAGCTTGTGACGAGCATCCCGCAAGCTTGTGACGAGTTACCTGCATGCTTGTGACGAGTTACCTGCATGCTTGCGACAAATTTTTGCAAGCTTGCGGCAAGCGTCCTGCATGTTTGCGACGAGCTTTCCACAAGCTTGCAGCAAGCTTCCTGCATGTTTGCGACGAGCTTTCCGCAAGCTTGTTCAGTTTAAGCTAGTATTTGGAACCTTTTTACAACCTTCCTGCAAGCTTGTGATGAGCTACCTGCACGCTTGTTCAGTTTAAGCTAGTATTTGGAACCTTTTTACAACCTTGCAACAAGCTTCCCGCAAGCTTGCAATGAGCTACTTGCAAGCTTGTGCCATCATCACCGGCGGCCATCTCGCATCTTGTCTAATTCTAAAAAACTCAACAATGATCAGTATTAAAGTGAAAAACATGAACTGTTAAAGCAAAAAAATAGGTGCTACATGTAGTCAGATACTTACAAAATGAGTTTTCCTGTATAATAGACATGTTCCATGTATGTGGGGTACTCTTGACTAAACTAATATGCTGATATGCTAAAAAGCTCCTGATCCTATATTCTTTTTCTTTTAGGTTATATTCCTCCACTGTCTGGAGATCCATACAGTGGTGTAAAGTCATTTGTTTGTTTCTTCTTGTTTTCTCTTCTTCTGTTCCACCGAGCAGGATTCAACTAAACTTGGTCCAAATGATCCTCTTATAGACCTGACTAAGTGTTGTTATTTTTCAGGCTGTAAAAATTCCAAGATGGCCGTCCTGACCTCTGAATAACTGAGATATTTTTTACTTTTTCTAAAGTTCCACCATGCAAATTTCAACCATATGTATTTCTAATGATCCTCTCATGGCCCTGACCAAGTTTGTTATTTTTCCAGCAGATTTAAAATCCAAGATGGCCGCCCTGCATGGCCTCTGATTGACAGAGACATTTTTTTTTGGCTTCTTCTCAAGGTCCACCAGGCAGGTTTCAATCAAATTTAGTCAAAATGATTTTCTCAAGACTTAATAAGTGTTGTTATTTTTTGGGGATGATTCAAAATCCAAGATGCCTGATCTGACCTTTGATTGAATGAGTTGTTTTTGACTTGGCCTCTGATGAACTTAGACCTTTAGTTCTTAAGTTCCACCAGCCAGGTTTCAATCAAATTTGGTCCAAGTGATCCTCTCATGGCACTTACCAAGAATTGTTATTTTTGGGGCAGTTTCAAAATCCAAGATGGCTGATCTGACCTTTGATTGAATGAGTTGTTTTTGACTTCTCGTGGTCCACGTATAAGCAGATTTCAACCAAATCTATTCCAAATTATCCTCTCATGGCCGTGACCAAGTATTGTTATTTCAAAATCCAAGATGGCCACCCTGGCCGCTGATTGGCTCAGACATTCTCAACATCTTCTCAGATTCCACCAGGCTAATTTCAACTAAACATGACCCAAGTCATATCCCCTCATGGCCATGAATATGTTGTTATTTTTGGAGCCAATTGAAAATCCAATAATTACATGATGATCCTATATTACATTATCATACGTATGTATTAATATTAATTTTGTTTTAATTATTATTGTAAATACTATCTAAATCTGTTACAATGCATGTATGTTTGGTTGTTTAGCCACTGTTCCCATTGAATTTGATAAATCATGTGAGAAGTTATGAATTTATAAATCAATAACCATGAAAATTATTTGGACGTAGCTTTTTCTGTTCAAATTCAACTACACAAACTAAGCCTTTCATGTGTGGAACCTTACGCAAGTGTACACAAGTGTAGACATGCTTGCGGCAAGCTTGCAGAATTACTGATTACCTTATGTGAGCTAAATGTTTGAAAATAGCTTGCATTGCTTGTACTACCTTGTAACAACCTTGTAACTACCTTGTGACTACCTAGCCGCAAGCATGCATTTTTGTTTGTGATTGTTGCTGTTTGTGAAAAACCACTAGATGATGTGTATGTAGCTTCATAGATATAACATGATTCTATAGGATATTCATGCCTATTAGTCGATTTTCGCTATAAATTGATTCCAAAATTTTAAAACCTGATTTTTTTTTTAAATTGACCTGTTTGAGTCAATCCATGAAAAACAACCCAAACATTTTAAAGTATATTTTATTTTCTGTAAATGAGAATCACCTTTGGCTAACACATGAACTAAATAAAGAAAATTAAAAGTCTGAACCAAATTTTTAACAACTATGATAAATTACTCTCCTACCTTTAATTACTGTTAGATTTCCCCTACATTGTGTCTGGACACAGTTCATTTTAAAAAACATTAAAGTGACACAGATCCAAATATGAGACTAAAGATGTCACCGATATCGACTGCGCTGAGATTGCATAGGGCAAAATACATGCAGTTTTCTGCCATCTGCCATTTTGCTTGTTTATGGACTATTTTTCACTAGAGGTGGTTCGATATGATGTAATCTAATGTCCTGACATGTGCTAAGGTATAACACTCATCATGACATCAGATTAATTATGGCCATCATTACAGTTTAATATGTGGAATCTAATGTCCTGACATGTGCTAAGGTATAACACTCATCATGACATCAGATTAATTATGGCCATCATTACAGTTTAATATGTGGAATCTAATGTCATGACATGTGCTAAGGTATAACACTCATCATGACATCAGATTAATTATGGCCATCATTACAGTTTAATATGTGGAATCTAATGTCATGACATGTGCTAAGGTATAACACTCATCATGACATCAGATTAATTATGGCCATCATTACAGTTTAATATGTGGAATCTGTGTCACTGTGATAGTTTTTTCACGATTTATATTTGGACAAAAAGTGGAGAAAATCTTAACGGTAATTAAAGGTAGGAGAGTAATTTATCGTAGTTGTTAACAATTTGGTTCAAACTTTAGGTCTGTTAAAAATTGTAGCAAAAATGTAGGAACTCCGGCTTTGCACATCAGTATCCCATTTCCAATCAAATGTCCAAACATGAAAAGATAATACATGTATGTCCTTCATGGATGGCAAAAATTGTTTTACTATCACATTATTACACTGCATGTACAGCATGGTATTGTGCACAGATAATATCTTTATTTATCAATGCATCACTATGAACTCCAGTTTATAATTGAAAGTTGAATGCATCTGTTATTTCTGCCTTTTAAAAGGAGGAGAATTACTCTTGTGTAAACTAAATTGATTTTTGTACCAAATGTGATTTTTTTTGTGGTGACTTTATTAGAGATCAGTCTAAACGATTTTAGTGCAAGGTCATTAAACTGCATGAATCTGAACATGGACATGTCAGTGTTCATGCAATACATATACAAAATATCGTTTCAAGTTGAAACTTTCAACATATTTTATAACCAAAACTGATCTAAAAAAAAAAGAAATCATAAATACTGGGCATAATTGAACAACGAAAACTTGCAATATCGTCCCCAAAAAAGTAATATGTTTTGGTGTAGTTTACTAATCATCTTATAAGTCCTCCCCCCCCCCCCCCAACCCAAGTTATGAAATAATATTCTGAAAAATTTATTTATAGTAGTTGAAATTGACCACCTACATGCAGTTGTGTTAGATTACTTATAGAAACATTTTGTTGTTGTTACAGCCCCCCCCCCCCCCCAAGAAAACAAACAATTAATTCTAAAGTTGTAAATGACATTTTATGTTCCAAAAAGACACAATATATACAATTGTTGTACCAAATTTGTAAACATATTTTATTATTTGTCTAACCCATGTATTATTTTCAGTAGTAAACATGTACTCATTTAATAATCTGTAACAATATTTGTTATGTGACCAAGTAGTCATATTTAATATGAAACATAATTAGTAACTGCAGCAACCAACTTTATGAATCAAATTATAAACTCCTTGCAAGAAATCACTCATTATCTGCACCCACTGGCTTTAGGCACATATATTTTAATTGTTTTTGTTCTGATTACAAAGACATGACAAAATATGAAACATGAATTCAGCTTTTAAACATCACTTCCTTCCTGATTTGTACCAGCTGCCTTTGCAGTGCAGCAGTTATTAGGTTGAGAGGTTATGTCAGCTATGGTCAGCTGCTGAATTAATGATGTGCCACAAGCACTTTTTATTAGATTACTTCCTCATGTCTGCAGCTCAGCTAGATTTAGACTGCTTTTACACTTGCACAGTGGAAATCACCCTCAGTAACCTGTACAGTGGACATATGCCCATTGTATCAACATATAGGACATTTATGTATTTTAGTTGGAGACTGAGTGATAGGCTTGTTAATGTTTTTTGCAGTATAGCTAGGGTACAATGTCCGTTAAAGCCTTTACCTTCTTGAGAGGCTATAGATGAAATATCTCAGCACATTCTGCATAGCCACTAATTTATACTAGTGAACCATTCTCCTGATCATGCAGTTGGTTTGTTTTGTTTTTTTAACAACAAATAAAGTTCATTTTTATTCCATTTATTCATCTACCCATGCATCCATCCATATTCATTCATCAATCCACCCATCCATATTCATCCATCCCCACCCATCAACCAACCCATCCATCCATCCATCCGTACGTCCGTCCATCCATCCATCCATTCATTCATACATTCATTCATCCATCCATCCATCCATCCATCCATCCATCCATCCATTCATTACTTTAAAACTCATGTTATTGTATCTTATTACATTTTATTTTCCTTTTTTTTTTTTTTGAATCTGATTTCATTTTGTTTGAAACCAGACTCCAGTCTGTCACTGTTAAAGGAAGGGACAATTAAGGCATTTGGCCTGGTGTGCATATTCAACGATATATAATGCACATTATTGCTTAATATCAACAAGTATAATCATATGGTTAATTAATAAAACGGTTAAATGTGACGGCTATTATATATAATGGGTGCGGCCATTTTGTACCATCCCAGTGAATACGCCCTCTGGTGAGCTGGTGGTTACGTAATACTTAACGTGTCACGTCAGGAATTAGTCTTCGAACTGAAGAAACAAAACATACCTGATTTTTGTGGATGCATCACAATGTTCTGTAATAATATCCATCCCAGTAAGCCGACAACAAGTGTATATATTATTTTTCGATACAAAATAAACCACCATTGTCAAATGCCTGTACCTGTGGTTCCTGATTGGCAAGTGTATATTTAGACAGTCCCCAGACACTGTGTCTAGCTAGACACACTAAAAAGACATGCCTCTTTTGTTAAGATCACAAGGTATTATTTGATAGCCACACGGACACCCCTCAAATCGTAATGGACATTATCAGCCATCCTGCTTTATTACTGTAAGTAATTCTGTAAAACCCTTTATTAAGTAGACTTTCCCATCTAAAATCACAAAACTGACCAATTACGTAGTCCCAAAGAAAAGAAAATTATCACTTGGGTATTGTGAGTGGTTGTATTTGCTCGAACATACCCTACCAATAGGCCTAACTATTGAACTAAATAGATTTAGTTAAATAGTTTATTATACTATCAAGTCATTTATGTTGTTTTACAAGTCAGGTTGATGAAAGCGAAGTGCCTTGTCGTAAATTAGAGCGTTTGTTTACACTGTGCATAGAGAAGATGGACGGAGCTGACATCACTTCACCCCAAGCTATACCACCGGACATCACAAAAACGAAACAAAATGGCTGCCCCCAGTTAGCAGGAATAATCATGTTTTTTTATTAACTCTAAAATTACGTGTTTTTCATTTGTTAAAGTGTCAGTATGTGTTGGTGGTCCGGTTATGCATCTTTCCAACACATAAGGCTGTTATTTGTGTTTACCCTCCCTTTAAGTGTTTGGGTAAATGTATTCTACTGATGCAGTTGTCTTGAGTTCCACTGCCCAATACACAAAACAAAGGTCACTATGTACATGTTTACTCTGTGTGTTTGCAAAGTCTTTGACCTTTTTTCCCTCATGACCCACCTACTAACAATACATGTGGCTGAGATTCCAGATTCCACCCCTTCTTTGTGTGGTTATATCACCAGTGCCACTGAAAACTGTTAAATGTAACACCAGTAGCACATTTTTCTAACCTTTCACTAAAAAGGTCACCTAGACCAGTCAATGTTTGTCAAAACATTTCAGTGATGCTGGTCAGACCTACATGATTGTATAGTGCTACAATTGTGGACATTTCCCCCAAACTCAGGAAATTGATATATGATGGATGTGGTGGCCCATCAACCCATAATACAAAACATGAAATTACTTATACATGTATAATTACCCCTCCCATCCATGATAAAAGCCTGCTTATACCAGTGCATCACAAGGGCTGTGAGTTTGTTCTTGACCAAGGAATACATGTTAAAGTTTAAATTTGGTTATTAACAAATAATCATAAAATGGTAAAACTTTCAATATCATTTTATTACTTGTGAAGGAAAGGAATGTTTAACAAGCATCTGTTACATAATGTATGGTACATGTAGGTGAGAACACATGGCTACGGATCAGTGTTAATTTATTCTACTTGACAGTACAATAAAATATAGCATAAAGCTTCAAGGTATGCCCAAATATACAGATACTTTTGAAAAGTAAAAATATATATATGGTGTATTAAAATGCTGTGTCAAGACAAGACATATTAATATATTTTTCAATGTGTGTTTAACATGGAATATAACCATATCTTTAATGGTTATTTCATTCTGACAATATTATGTTTTAAAGTATTTTGAAAGTATAACACAAAAGTATTTTATATATGACATCTTTTGGAGAAACTAGCTGCTATTGCTAATGGAAAAACATGTTTTGATGTACATATACAGGTAAATTTTATTTTTAATGGCTTGTCATTTTTATGTGAATTTCTGATGTTCCTACATCAGTGATAAAGTATAAAACATTGTTGTTTTGTATTTGTCAGGTGGGTCACCCATCTGTCACCCAAGGTTAGACTTCATGTCACTGACATCATTTTGTGTTATCTGTGTAGAAAATGTCCTGAGGAGTGGTCCCTTCAATCAAAACATACAAACAGAATGTGGGTTAGCATGGTGCTATAGGAGGATGAATCTATTGTTAGGCTGTTTACTCGTAAACAATATATTATACAAAATGCACACACATGTTACAAAAGACCTATTCAAAGCGTCTGACCTGCTGGTAATGTATATGAGATGTAAAATGTAAGTTAGGTAAGAAGATGGTACTCTGATAACCTATTTACCTGTGCTACTTGTATTGCCTATTAATGAGCACTACGTGCTTCTGCAAAGTGCTTAAGAGTTCCAAACTATGTTAATTAGACCCATAGGAAAGATATACAGGTGGAGGAATGGGGGAGGGGTAATGATAGCTGGAAGCTACATTTGAATTTGTGTGTGTTTATGTGTGGCATCCTTTATATTTTATTTGACCTCTTGTGGTATATACATTCTGCCACTGAGCTACATACCACTTGCTTACTGTTTTAGTAAGCATAGTGAAGAGTAGAGACATATTTGTAAACAAACACATGTACCAGACTTGAGCAGTGTCCACATCATGCTTCATCATGTTAACTGTCCCCAGGGTAAAATGATATTTAGACTGAATAATGAAACTACTTGAAAGTAAGGGCCACCAAAATCAATGGATGTCCAGTCTTTTGGACATGAAAATACCATCTGTCGAGACTGATATTTAACAGCACGACATCGTCATTATAAAGTGGCCCTGAAACTTGTACAGGGCAGTCATTTCTGCTTCACTGATTTGGTTATATGACCCTTTTACATGTGTGTCCTCAAGCCATTTCCATTTAAACTCTTTTTTTGCTTGATCTAGATCATGTCTGTACTGATGTGAATGAATTCCATATATTTGGAATGTTATGTAGTTCAGTTAAGTAATGGCTTTTAATGCAAATTTGTTTAATGTTAGTAGCAACTGTGCAGTCATAATTTATGTAATTCAGTGTAGTGCACATCAAAAGAAAAATACACGAATACTTGTAGTTTTTTGCATATCCATTTGTCCTTAGTTATTTTTATAATTTAAAAATAATTTAGTCATATTTATAATTTTATGTACTTGTAATTAATTTGTTTTTGCTTAAAACAATGAATTGTCTTTAAGAAGAACAAGTTCTACAAACACAATTTTAAGCTTTAAAAGCCCCGAATTTAGTTTTTCTTTAACCTTGTTACATGTATTTAAAAAGTTAGTTTTATTTGAATAAGAGGTGATTGCTTGGTCAGTTTGATTGTCCTAATACTACTACTAATACTACTACTACTACTACTACTACTACTACTACCACGACGATGAGTACGGCGACGACGAGTACTAGTACTAGTAGTAGTAATAATAATAAAAGTTGTAAATTGTATATCCTGTTTCTTGTCCAGAAGTAACTACACATGTAACTTTAAACAAAAATACCAGTTTTAATGCTGTCATTTTCCTGTGACTTGTGTATTTATGAAAAGTCTCCAGTAGTATTAATGTCCATAAATCACTATTATAAACAATTTCATTGCTGTGTTACTCACTTGACACTTCATGCTCTCCCCAATGTTGCATTCCTTCACAATATGGGATATGCTAATGATCTCAAATGTACTCTTCTGTGATGCAAGTTGTAAAGTTTTATGAATGTTTTAAAACAAATGTTTAATGATTTACATGTAGCTGTAAAACTTCTATGGGTGCCTGATTACTAAAGTAACCTGGTTTTATATAGTTAAAAGTTAAAGTTTGTTTTGTTTAATGACACCACTAGAGCACATTACTTAATAATCATTGCATATTGAATGTTAAACATTTAGTTATTTTGACATAGTCTTAGAGAGGTTACCCACTACATGTTTCCATTAGTAGCAAGGGATTTTATATATGAACCATCCCACAGACAGGATAGCACAAACCATAACCTTTGATACACCCGTATCAGTGCATTGACTGGATGATTTTATATGGAGTTGGATGATATTTAATGATACCATCATACCCTTGGGTTTGTGGTAAGGAGATTTTGGAGGAAACTTCAGAAGCAGTTATTAAAGTGGACCTACTATGTATGTTTTTTTAAAAGTATTTATTGCCTTGGGTGTGTATATATGTATCCATTGCACCTTTTCGGAGTACACCTGTTTACTGTCATATCACCACTTACTGTTAAAAAACACTGCTTCAAAATATTGTATATGCTGAAATAACAGCTGAACTAGTTCTGCCTATAAACTATCTGTCCGTTTGAGTAATAAATAGTGTTTTACTGTTCACGTTAACTACAGTTCAGCTTTAAAAGGTTTGCTTTAATCCTGACTGACTACAAAAATGACTCTAGGCCAACCTTAAAAACAATATGACTCATAAAGATATCTATGCACATGTAAGTACTTTTAGAGCGAGATGTATCTTGGTGGTACAGGTAAAGTGATTGCTTTACCTGGGTTATACATTGTACAATCGGCACCTTTCAGTTGTTTATCAAAGACTATTACACATGAAATGTGTCTATGGCAAACTGAATATAAAACCTCCTTTTCTGCTAATCATATTTTGTATGGAAGCAAAAGATTTTGTTTTTCTTTACTTAAACCAAGTCACTATATGTAATTGCCATTGCTAATAGTTGCTGAGAAGCACACCACTGTGTTATATAACTACGTGTATTGCATTAAATAAGTTATGCACACCTCATTAGACTATTTACTTGTACCCTGAATATGAACGAACATTGCTGTGTAGTCAGTTTATCAGTCAGTGTATTAGTGTATCAAGGTCCTTGCTTGCAGCCTTGTCAATTAAATTAGGATGATCATGATGGATGTGTAAACACCGGATCTCATTAATGTTAGTATTACACACAATACCTCAATATTACCTGATCCATAAAGCTACAGGATACCAACAACCCAGTCTTTGATGAAAGCTGATGTTGTAGTAAGTTACCTGTACAGTCTGTCGCCTTTGTGTGTGTTGAGTTTCTATACCAATATTACCATTATTACTTTAATAGATGAAATGATGTATCTGATGCCATGTATTGCTGTATCTTATAAAGGCAGGTGAGGGGAAGGAAGGAAGGAAATGTTTTATTTAATGATGCACATATATACTGAACCAAAAAAGAAATGTGAATATTAATTTTGGTTTCTTTAATTATTTAAAATGATTCAGTTTGAATCCCATTAGATTTTGTGTCTGTTGAAATGATCAATGTCTTGTGAATGTATTTTTCACAACATATTTTAAAATTATTTTTGGAGCTGGTTTGGCTAACAAGCCACATATATATGTTGTATCTGAGGTTGAAACATTGTCTGTGGTCTGTAGTTCAGCTAGTTGACCACAGTGAAGTACAGTGGTTCAGAGAGAACACCTACTGCCACCACAAATTTACTCACTCTCCCTCCATCTCTGGGTGGGACGTAGCCCAGTGGTAACGTGCTCGCTTGATGCGCGGTTGGTTTGGGATCGATCCCCGTCGGTGGGCCCATTGGGCTATTTGTCGCTCCAGCCAGTGCACCATGACTGGTACATCAAAGGCTGTGGTATGTGCTATCCTGTCTATGGGATGGCGCATGTAAAAGATCCCTTGCTGCTTATCAAAAAGAGTAGCCCATGAAGTGGCTACAGCGGGTTTCCTCCCTCAATATCTGTGTGGTTCTTAACCATATGTCCGATGCCATATAACTGTAAATAAAATGTGTTGAGTGCGTTAAATAAAAGATTTCCTATCCTTCCCTCCATCTCCCTCCCCCTCTCTCTCCCTCCCTCCCTCTCCCTCCCTCCCTCCCTCCCCATAATACTTTTGAAGTAACAAATACATGTTGGCTGTTAGCTGGTGTCACGCTGGCTTTAAGAGAGGAGTTTTTAACTGGTTAATAAATGTTTTGTTTTACCCATTATATATAATTTCAAAGTTAGTCAACATCTTGTTTTATCATCTATAATATTTGTGTTTTCTTTCTTTCAGTTCCAATGTAGAAGGTGAGACTGTCTAAACCTGACTGCAATGCCTAGTAGGCATGGTATATGCTGGTGTTTGGGGGGCAGTCGGCCCCCTGAAATCAAGTGTGTTGACTACAATAGCCCCCCAAAACCCATTGCTTTGGATATACCCATGCCAACTGATGAAAATGAACTGAATGCTAAGTTTGAGGAACTTGTGGTAAGTATAAGTAGTATAGTGCAGGGCTTCTAGAATTCTTATAAAATCCACTAGCCATGGGATCAGTAATTTTTTTAATTTACTAGCCACAATTAAAAATCCACTAGCCCTACTTTACTTTAAGTCAATACAATTTTACTAACAGTAATAATCAGATATGTCACCTAAACAGGGAGATAGAGCTTTAAAACACTAAGATCGGGGTGGGAGTGGAGGCAGGATATTCATATTTACAAAATAGACTAAAATGCAACATTTGACAACTATTTTCACTAGCTGTCTGGCATGACAATAGTAGTTACTTACTAGCCCAACATTAAATATCACTAGCCATGGGAGTGGGGCTACCATAATCTAGAAGCCCTGAATAGTGTCCATTTAACACATATTCTTCATTTCTGTAATTTCACAATACATACAAGTATTGTTTTAATATTAATACTGTACATTGTGATCTGTTCAGTTATGTAATTTAGTGAATGAATTACCAGTACTAGTGTTGGGAATTGCTTGAAATTTGATCATCAATCATCAGTTATAATTGATCAACTTTTGATCACACAATTGGTTAAACTTACGTGAAATAAGAAAGATTTCAATTATAAGGACCATGCTTTGAGATATTTAACTAATTTTACCTTTAGTAACTATTTAATATCTGTAGTTTTCTTTAAATACACATGAAAACAAATACCAAGCCCAACATATTTACATATTTACATTCATTCATTCTTTCATTCATTCATCTTTTCATTCATTCATTCATTACATAAACTAAAAGAAAATTACAGTTCACATTCTTTGCTACAGTTGATTATGGATTTTTATAATATTTCATCACATTGTTACAGCCCAACTGATCAGTTTTCGATTATAATTTATCATTGGAACATCACTATGAATTATATTCGTGATTAGCCTAATATACCAGTAATAAACAACAGGCAAGGTTTCTTACTGTAAATCGTTTGGTCATACTATTGGTTAAAGTAAACGGTCCCATCTAAAATTATAGAAGTGACTAATCATGTAGTTCCATAGAAAAGAAAATAATATTCATTATAACCTTATTTGACATATTTTGGGGTTGTGGGTAGGGTTTTTTTGCACTGGAACTATGCAGTTTTTTCTTTTAATTTTACAGAGGAAATTATACCAAAACCCCATTGTGTTCTGTTAATAGAAAGTAAAATATTATTTTTTTAACATGCATTCAGATGAACTTTTGTGGATGCTGCTATCAGTAATGCTGAATAGGTTTATGGTGGGTGACACATTTAATTCCACAGAATTCTTGTTTATTAATTCCAAAATTAATGTAAACATTTGGTAACTCTGACACACAGTCTTACAGAGAAAACCTGCTACATTTTTCCATTAGTAGCAAAGGATCTTTTACATGCACCATCCCACAGACAGGATAGCACATACCACAGCATTTGATATACCAGTCGTTGCACACTGGCTGGAATGAGAAACAGCTTAATTGGCCCACCGATGGGGATGAATGACAAACGAACCGTGCATCAAGCGAGCACTTTACGACTGGGCTACGTCCCGCACTGACAGTTGTTTGACTCAGTGAAGACTTGTTGATAATTTCATTTCACTTTTCACTTGAGCATGTAGTTTGATATTTCTTATTGCAGATTGATATTGATTTTTAGAAAATAGTGTTAAGGTCATCAGTCTGCACTGAAACATTTATAAAGAACACACACAGAACGCTTTGCCGTATAAATAGCTGCAAAGAAACCCATATTGATTTTGCTTTAAACTTGTGTAATGTTTTCTTGTGCTTAAGTCAATAGTTCTGTTGGAGAGTCTGGCAGGAATCAGTAAAGATTGGTGTCGTTTTTTAAATTCTGACACACCAGTTTCATGTAGTGACTTTCTCGGCCATTGATCATCAGTGCATGTCATGTGTCATGTCATAGGGTTTTACGTGCACATTCAGAACAAGCTGTTGTAGCGCACGCCTGTCGTGGGCACAAGAGCCGGCCTTGGCCGGCTCCTCCGTCCATGACAGGAAAGGTAGGGGGAGGGGAGATGAGGGACCGCCTGCACTGGCAGGTGCAAGGGAGCACCAGCAGCCCAATCAAATTGGTAGCAGGCGGGTGGGGGTGGTGGTGGTGCTATGGAATTTGAATGGAGCAGTTAAATGCCAAAGAGAAAAGGGTGCGCAATTTTGAACGGTCGGTCGAAAGGTAAATGGCCGAGCTAATATAGGTTTTGATATTAGTGAATCGAGAGTAGCTTTTATCACTAGTTTTATAGCTACCATTTGCCTTAATCTGATGCTGTCTATTCCAATCTATTACCTCCCTACCCCAATTAATAGCTTTTGAGAGTTGTGATGTTAAAAATGTGCCATCAGAAAGATGACATTAACTAGTAAATGAAAATATCATGCTAGTGTGACACCTAATATATGCTGAGTCATTAAATAAATTTTACTTTACCTATCCATCCATCAATGTATTAATAATACAGATCAGGATGTGTCATTTTTATATTTATTATTGCTTCAGATTAGTCAAATTTCATCTTTTGATAACCTACAACCATAGAAATTGTATTTCTTTGTTGAAGAAGATTACTTTGAGTGAATATGTTTAGATTGTTGGCCTTCTCTAATGTTAAATAATTTGTATTCTGTAGGCTGAGCTAGATCTTGATAAACAACACAGGGATGCCTTGTACAGCCTGCCTCCGGAGAAGAAGTGGCAGATTTACTGCAGCAAGAAGAGGGTATGTTAATAATCGGCAAAACTTGCAAATTAAGACCACACAGGAAGAAAAATAATTTAATCATATATAAATACAAACAAAAACAAAACAAATGGTATACTGTAACCAAGACATTTTTTGCAGGTGTTTTTATTTAGTGGTCTTTGTTATCAGATCGGATCCGCTAAATTAAAACACGTAAAATATATTTTATTTGTTCATTTAGCTGGGTATATTATATTAAGACAAGGAAAAGTTCAGTGTTATTATCAAAATATTGCCTACTTGTAGTGCAAGGATCCAAATATAATTCACATTTGGCAACATAAGTTTTACAGCAATAATTTTATTGGATGCAATTTTTCTTTTCTTTCGTATTAATTTTTATACTTCTTATTGTGACATATTCCACTTTATTATCCACATAGTTAAAGATATTCAGGGAAATATAACCAGTATGACCCACATGTATCATAATGATTTCACATGCACAACGAATGATGTTTTATAACACAACCTCGTATAATAATCTCTATGTATGGAAATAAATGAACATAAACAAAATCTTTGGAAAACTCATACGCATACACATTTTCTGCAGTAATATTTAATTTAATAATAATAGCATGTTTGCGAAAATAACTGGAAAGAAAAAGGCCATTAATTTGTGATATATCGTCACTACTACTTACTGCGAAAAGCTTCAGGAATAATAGTGATATCTAACTTAGAGTAATTTGAAATGTAGGTCAATTTTATCGAGTTCTGACATAAATAAGTGACAAAAACTTATTCTCTCCACTTTTCCCTCTATATTAATTTTATGGTCAGATCTGGGTTGCAAATTTTAAATACATTAAATATATTTTTAGTGAAAAACTGTTAAAACCTGCAAACATAGACACTGCAAAAATTTGACAAGTTACAATATACATGTATTCTATTGCAGTTGTACATTGTTAATTCACTTTCTACATAATTTACTAGATAAACTTCATTCCACATGCATTAGGCTATCCAACATTTAATTCAGTCACAGAAGAATATCTTTTCTGTTTCTTCTCTCCATTCATCTGTCTGTCCATCCATCCAACCATCAGGTGAGACTATTTATCCATTAGTCCATCCTGTCATCCTGTCCATCTGTCCCTCTATCATTCCATCCATTCTTGCAAACCCAATATTCTAATAAGCCATCCATTGATCCCAATACTGCACCCATCTATCACATCCAGCAGGCATCGAAATAAGCATTGTGCCTGGTAACCCACTGACAGATTACCATGAAGTATAGCCTGTTACCATAACTAACTGAAAGTTAGAATTGAATTCCAGTTATCAGTACGACTAACGAAATCTGCAAGTCAATTTATCTAGTGGGCACTGCTTAAATGCGGAATGCCAAAATTGCTTTGCAATTGCACAAGTACGCACGAACATCGGTGCAATATCGTATGAGAAAACAAAACGCGGAAGTAAATTCATCTAGTGGATGCGGCTTAAATGTGGAATGACTATTACTGCTTGCACATCGATGCAATTCTTTACCAGAAAATGAAACATGGAAGTCCAGAATGCATTGCCTGATTTACATTCGGAAACGACACTACTGTTGTTAAATTTTTTGTTGAGAACGAAACACCGTTCTCGACTTTTCTTACATGTGGTAACCTCCCGGTAACCTGAATGACCGTTCTCGACTTATTTCGATGCCTGATCCAGTCTGGAGTGTAATTAACCAAACATTCTTTTCTTTTTTGGTCTATCACTCTATACTACCTCCACTCCAGAAATCCAAATGTCTTATTTCCAGTTGTCCTCCTGTTTCTTCCTGCATGTTTTCTGTTACAAACATTTGAGCATTAACAGATTTTCAAGCCATCCAGTAATTCTGTTTATAGTATAAACAGGTAAACAGTATTAATTGCCTTGTTGTACCTGTATGTCTTTATCTCACCAACCCTTCAGATGCCTATGGGCACTACTGCTGTATAAATGGCAAACAGATAAGTGTGCTGGTATGAATGATGGCTGTGGGCTACTTACTCCACATTATCTCCTATCATTAGCCATCTTAATATGCCTGATCACTGCAAGATGGATGGGCTAGAATAATATGTTCTTAGCTGTTCTTACCACCACCTGTAAAATCAGTTGTTCTCAATTACGACCTTTGATTTACTGCATAGCACTGTACTGCATGGCCTTTAGGGTTGATAAGATTCTTGAGGTAGCAAACAATCGTTTAATGGGGATGTTGGAATAATTTCTGGTAGCTGCTGATCAAACTGTGTGCTGGGGTGCCATGGTTCCTGGTATAGAGCACACTTCTGAGGTCTGATGGGTTGGACAGTTTGTTGGGGGATGGGTATAGATTTGGTTCTGGTTGGAGTGGAAAATTGTGTTTTCAGTCAGTTTGCAGTTTGCCTAGGGTTTTAATTAATTAGGCTTAAAACTTAAGTTTTGACTGAATCAAGGAAGACCTCCCATAGGGTGGGTGGGAGGTAACTCTTGTTGTGCTAGTACTAAGTAAGTATGAATAATAATGAAAATTAAAAACAAATTTTCTAATAGTCTTATTCAACTTACTGTACTAGCACAACAACAATGCTATAACAGACGTGATGTAACACTGTTAGAGCACGTGTATTTAACAATACAGGATGGCAGTAAGAAAACAAGGAGGACTAACCCATTCAATCAGCAGTGTTTGTCTCAAGTAATGATTCAGTGAAAAGCAACCCACTAGGGTTGTCAATCATATGAGGTATAAAATGTCAAAAGTGACTTTTAAATTGAAGGACTACAAACCCAATTAAAAGTAAAACCAACTCAACAAGGTGACCACCCCAGATAGTATTCCATCCCATCCCCAAACAGGTGGTGGATAACTATCTCCCAGAACGACTTGCACCAGCGACCGGCCCGAATAAGGGTTGCCCCCCTCTCATATGATTGACAACCCTAGTGGGTTGCTTTTCACTGTATCATTACTTGAGACAAACACTGCTGATTGAATGGGTTAGTCGTCCTTGTTTTCTTACTGCCTTCCTTTATTGTTAAATACACGTGCTCTAACAGTTTTACATCACATCTGTTATAGCATTGTTGTTGTGCTAGTACAGTAAGTTGAATAAGATTATTAGAAAATTTGTTTTTAATTTTCATTATTATTCATACTTACTTAGTACTAGCACAACAAGAGTTACCTTCCACCTACCCCGTGGGAGATCTTCCTTGATTCAGTCAATCTGGACTTTGAATCGATAACGTTGATATATGGTCTGCCCATGCATGGGTGTATGTCATACATCTGGCAAGGGGAGATAATTCTACTATTTAGGTTATGACTCGTGGTACTATAGCATTGTTGTTGTGCTAGTACTAGGTCAGTATGAATAATAATGAAAATTAGAAACAAATTTTCTAATTAACAACTAATCACTAATGCCAGTCCTAGACAGAGATCCCAGACTGCTTATCGAAGCTAACTTGGATATAAGCATGAAGTGGAAATGAATTAAAGAAATTATCATGAGTGTTTGAAAATGGGGCTGCTACATGTACATAAATTAAAAAAGACTAGTCTGTGTGGTGGCTGCAGGTTTCCTTTCTCAAACATTCCTGTCCTTCCTTCACTTGCCGTGTGCTTGTAGTTTTATCTGAATTCTCGGTCCAGTGGGACTAGACTGAAATTGACAGGAGTCCTTTACTCGATTTTATTTAATTTTCATCTGAAAGAGAAAATGCTGAAATCAATAAAGCAAACATTAAACATGCTTCCTTAGAAATGTCTGTCATTTTGTGCTTGTGTTGCTTTTCTATTTTGTCTGTT
Organism: Gigantopelta aegis; assembly: GCF_016097555.1. Classification (NCBI taxonomy): domain Eukaryota; kingdom Metazoa; phylum Mollusca; class Gastropoda; order Neomphalida; family Peltospiridae; genus Gigantopelta; species Gigantopelta aegis. Next base: position 47,290,558 of record NC_054702.1, read on the forward strand.
CTACATTGTTTTCATAAATGACCAGAATGTTGTTTAATTTTAAAGAATAATGATTGAGACTCAACACTTTTAAATGGCAGTCATAGTGAACAATTGTTCTTGAATAAAAACTTTTAGTGCTTTGTTTCATACACATTATCCAGTGAGGTGTTTTGGTGCTTTTGTGTGTTGTCATTTGTTCTTTTGTTCATTTATTCTGAAAAATGATTTAAGTCAAATAGGTAAACTTATTGTTAATTTAGCACTCTTCAAATCCAGCACCAGGAAATAAAGAGCTACCACACACTTGTACTTTAATGTGCTGAAAATAGATACAAATAATAAATAATAGATACAGAGGTGTGCAATGCTGTAAATATTAGGAGGAATGATATATCAACATTTAGGTTTTGTACAGAATTTGGGGCAGGACGTAGCCCAGTGGTAAAGCGTGCGCTTGATATGCAGTTAGTCTGGGATCAATCCCCATCGGTGGGCCCATTGGGCTATTTCTCATTCCAGCCAGTGCACCACGACTGGTATATCAAAGGCTGTGGTATGTACTACCCTGTCTGTGAGATGGTGCATATAAAAGAACCCTTGCTGCTAATCGAAAAGAGTAACCCATGAAGTGGCAACATGGGTTTCCTTTCTGTGTGTGGTCTGTAACCAAATGTCTGATGCCATATAACAGTAAATGAAATATGGTAAATAAAACATCTCTTTTTTTTCTTGTACACAATTTCTTCCTGATATTGGAACCAACATGATATATTTTGTACCAATATCATATCATGTTTCCCAGCCGAACCATTCAGTTAGTTTCTGTTAATAATGTATGCTGTTACGCACACTAAAGATGTTGTTTGTGATTAGCTATTGTGTCATATTTATTCTATGGAGATGTTACTCAGTTCAAAGCAGAATGATGCAATTGCTATTACACAGATTGACTCATTACAGTTTGATTGCTTCATTTTCTTTTATTGAATACATGTAGGTCAAATACTGTAATAGCTTAGATACAGATTTTTAAAAACTTCACCTTGTGTTACTTTTTTATTAAATGGATTATATAGAGAATAACTAGTTAATGATGTAGGATATTGCCTTTATCCTGTGAAGGTAAGAATGGGAAATTATGCTAGGCTTGCCGAGTGGAATTTCTCATTCGGCCTGAACAGGATAAAGCCAGAATCGTACATCATTAACTAGTTATTATCTTTATCCTGCAGACCATAAACATTCAGGGGATAAGCTATTATTTCTGTTATTTCAACTACATTGTACGATAACCTAGAGGACAATTGAGCAATTTTGTAATGAAAGAAAGAAATGTTTTATTTAACGACGCACTCAACACATTTTATTTACGGTTATATGGCGTCAGACATATGGTTAAGGACCACAGAGATTTTGAGAGGAAACCCGCTGTCGCCACTATATGGGCTACTCTTCCGATTAGCAGCAAGGGATCTTTTATTTGCGCTTCCCACAGGCAGGATAGCACAAACCATGACCTTTGTTGAACCAGTTATGGATCACTGGTTGGTGCAAGTGGTTTACACCTACCCACTGAGCCTTGCGGAGCACTCACTCAGGGTTTGGAGTCGGTATCTGGATTAAAAATCCCATGCCTCGACTGGGATCCGAACCCAGTACATACCAGCCTGTAGACCGATGGCCTAACCACGACGCCACCGAGGCCGGTAATTTTGTAATGTGACGACACATGCGTCGATTATGTGACATATCCTGCTATTATACGGATATGACTTTGCTTTGTCCATCATCATATTCTGTCAATAGAAACAGTGGTTGCAGGATAAAAGATAATATGGCATCAGTATCTTCATACATTTTCTAACTAGCCACGTTAAGGTTTATTAAGATTAGTCTGTGGTCATTTACTTATTATTCAATACCTTCTGCATTATTTTAATCTACTTAAAATCCATTTGATGAATTTGATGTGTTATTTTTAAACTTGTGTTGTCAAAAGGTTTGTACCTAAACAAACTGCCATGAAAAAGTGTTAATATTTAATTTGGTTTCTTTCATTTACATTTAATTTTGTATTATAACAATGTCTATATTTTTCTTAATTAAAAAATATATATTTTAAAGAAAAAAAGGAAACCCCAAAACATAACAAGGAAATGCAAATGTTAATAATGGTTATCATTATATAAGCATTATTTGTAATATTTTCCTTTTACAAAAATCTGCTTTCATACCAGTTTTGATATCGGTTTAAAGTGCATTTATATTACCACAGATTGGTTGCATGAACTTAACATTTGACATTAGTCTTGTACAGGGGTATGATTATGATCTTGATTTTGTTATTTTGATTTCTGTTCTTTGTTCCTAGATCAATAGTATACTTAAAAATTAATTGTTATTTTGGAAACAACACAATACTGTTCAAGTACTAGTTAGTAGTCGTTGAAGAATTTGTGTTTATTGTGAATGATGCATATTAACTTCAGTTTGATTTTGTAAATCGGCATAGAAACCCAGTGCATGACCAAACAGTGCTGCTGATAGCTACCTAACCCAGATCTAGGGTGACAAGACAGTGTTAGCATTGATTTCATCCACAGAAGTGGCTCTTAGCCTTTCTTCTGGTAATAGTAGGCGCTACCAATATTGGCTCAAGTTATGTGTTCAAGGCCATATAATGTGGTCAGCAAGCATTGTCTTGGACATGTGTGGCAGCAGCACACCAGTCAGCCCAGCAGTAACCAGCAAGAAACCTATTAACACTCTTTGAAAGAAGCTTAAATCTGCCGATGGCGCAGTGAATCCTGATAGGTCCTACTGGTGAAGATTACTTTAATCTGTTGATCTTGTAACAAGTTCATTACTTTGGGGATTTACAAGGGTAGATTGGAGGTGGCCAAGCTCAATACGCAATCATACGTGTACAATCAAACCTACTCAATTTGTCACATCTATAAGAAACCACCTACAGGAATTAATAGGTTAATATTATAGACACATATTCAAGTCCTTGTTAAGTATATAACTTGTGACTTTGGGCTTTGAAATCAGAGGGAATTTTTTTTACTTATTCCAATTGTGCTTAACGTCAGGACTGTATTCAGTGTGGGTGTGACGGGTGTGTACTAACCCCCCTCTCAAAAGTCCACATATTTTCTGTCAAATTTAAATAAAGTTACATATACATGTACATGTTGGGTTTTTTTAAAAAGTTTTTCTTAGCCATTGTTGATCTCATCACACGGAATTCACCCCCACCCACAGGTACATGTGTATGTTCATGTATTATTTCACTTGTAGTGTGGTGAAATTTAATATTTTCACCCCTGCATATACCGTTCTTCTCTGTACTTTACATTCTGTTGAGTTTGGTCCAGTAAACTGAAAGGCTTAATACCTATCATGTACTCTTTGTAAAATCAATGAATCTTTTTAAAAAAAGAAGTTATTTTTGACAATGTTTTCAATATTGATCTTCAATAAATTGACAAGATGTTAAGCTAATATCATGTCATCCCAAACACACTGATCCATGGTTCTGGCTATTAACAGTAATGTAATATAATGTGACCTGTTACTGTTTTATGTCTGAAGCAAAACTATTCCTGACATTTGATGAAATCAAGACCACGAATTCAGTATTGACACAGGAGAAATTGGAGAGATTATAAACAAGTTCATTTTGATTATCAGAGACAATATTACCTGAGATTGAATATGAAGAGCACTAATTGCATGGACTCCATGACAAACTGTCAGAAGAAAACGTGAGCAGTGAGCCCTGTGCATGCTGCTGTGTGAAAACAAACACAGACAGTTGTGGATGACAGTATAAACAAAGCTGCAATTTGTGTTTTACAGACAGATAGGAAATGTTACGAAGACTGCATGTTATCAATTATCAGCTCTTTCTTGACACTTTAACTTGAGCTGTTGAACCAACACACAGAACTCATTAGCCAAATGGCTTGTAAATACTTAAATATACCTAAATATGCCACTAAATTGAACTGAATTCTTTAAGAACACACAGACTATTTTAGTACTTGTTTGGATGGATTGCAAGAATTGATATTGAGCACTGCTTTTAGCACAGCTAGTGGGTTAAGCTGCTGAGTTTCAGGATACAGGGTAATGTTTTTGCACAGCTAATGGATTAAGCTGCTGAGTTTCAGAGTAATCTACTTTTAGCACAGCTAGTGAATTAAGCCGCTGAGTTTTAGAATTGTAGATACTGGGTTCATACAGGTATAGGGGTGGAAATAGTTGTATCTGAGACAGAGGTGGGATGGGGTGGGAAAGAGTGGTGGAACATGCTTTTCTTACACACCTATGTAGGAGATCACCCATTGTAGATCAGTATCATCTGCAACATCTGTTGGAGATCATGTTTAAAACTTGTAATTGGTTGCTTCATGGTGGTGATCCAATCACAACAACCATACCATCAAATAAAATAAGGATGACTAAAATTGATCACCCTGTGGTGTGTCATTTAACCTGACATTGATCACCCTGTGGTGTGTCATTTAACCTGACATTGATCACCCTGTGGTGTGTCATTTAACCTGACATTGATCACCCTGTGGTGTGTCATTTAACCTGACATTGATCACCCTGTGGTGTGTCATTTAACCTGACATTGATCACCCTGTGGTGTGTCATTTAACCTGACATTGATCACCCTGTGGTGTGTCATTTAACCTGACATTGATCACCCTGTGGTGTGTCATTTAACCTGACATTGATCACCCTGTGGTGTGTCATTTAACCTGACATTGATCACCCTGTGGTGTGTCATTTAACCTGACATTGATCACTCTGTGGTGTGTCATTTAACCTGACATTGATCACCCTGTGGTGTGTCATTTAACCTGACATTGATCACCTTGTGACATATAAGTTGGAAAAGATGTTTACATTTATTTTAAACCTAGTTTTTGAGGATATGTAAGACATAGAATGCTACATTCATGTCTGTTAGATACATTTTTTAAACAACTTGTAAGATAAATGATATCTTACAGTCCCTTGTGCAGTATTCTCTATATTGACCAGCAAAATGTTTTGCCTTCAATAGCAATATGTTTTGGGATGTGAGGGGCCAAAATATGTGTGCACTCTAATGTTAGACCGGGTGCTAGTGCTAGGCACTATGTTTCTTTTAGTAAAAGAATTATTAATAATAATAATTTATTTAGAATAACAGTACACTCCAGTTTTTAAAAAATATATTCAACACCTAATAACCACCCTTGATTTCATATAATTATTTCCAAAAAGTAAAGCTGATACCAAATTTAGTTTTTCCTTCCAAGCATGCACTCTTGTTGAAGAAGTCACAAAACTGCTTTGAGCTGATTCACTCACCTTGTTATTTAACCATTTCATTCAGTTAGTGACAGTGGCAGTGTTCGGGAATACAATCACTTCCGTATTGACCCCTTGGTGACCAGTCTACTCGAACACTAGATTGCCAAAGGAATCTGTTAGTGTAGTCTCAATTGATCAAACACAGGGCAGTTCCACATTGGACACAGTGGGGTTGGGCAAACCAAGACAACACAGTTTTCTGTACCCACAGATTCATTTTGGTTTCTTTATCACAGGGATGTGTGTGTGGGTTGGGTTTTTTAACTGTTTATTTTTTCTTTGACCATTTCCTTGTTAACAAATGTCAACCCTGCAAAGGGGTTCTTTATTGGTTAATGTACATGGATTCTTTCACTAACAACAAACCCTTAACCCCTGTCCTAGACAGCTAGCCCAGATAGCTGATGTGTCTGCCCTGAACAGCATGTTTGAACCTTAATTTGATATAATCATGGAAATAGTTAAATAATAAATAACATGTATGTTGCATGTATTGACACAAAATAAAAGTTTACTCATGAATATAGTACCTCAACACAAAGAAAAAATATGAGATGAAAATCAATCAGATTTACCCTGAATTTGGAATTTTAGTGCTTCTCAAAAGCTGTTTTTCTCCTTGTATTGTTATTTGATGGAAAGCTACAATTTAACTCCTTACTTTTCAAGACAAAGCTAATTTTTCCAGATTTTTGGGGGTTAATGTTATTTTCAACCATGAAATATAATATTGTCCTCCATCCCAAATTCCCCTGTGTTTTTATTTCTGGAACTGCCCTGAGATCAGTCTCTGGGGTTCAAAGCTTTAATAGCATCAATACTGTGTGTGGCTTTCCCACTGTCTAAGTGTAATTAGATGGTGTATTTTATGTGATGGATTTTTCCTGCCACATGTTTCATTCTATTTCGTTGGCATTGATCAGGAAATTTGATCGTTTGTTGAATTTGTATATTATTAATGAAAACTGTAGAAAATTATCATTGAGCAAATATTACATCTTCAAAAGTCAATTGTGTCTATAAAAGCTCTTCACAGTATCAGTGTATTAGCCAAATATATTTTGCTTTATAATTTATAAATTTATCATCCACTTCTGTCATTTATTTATTGATTTTCTTTCATTCTTTTCTTTTATCCTATCTGCATTTGACCATTCATCCCATCTATCTCTCTGTCGATCCATTGATCCATCCATCCATCCATCCGTTGGTCGGTCCATCAGCCGGTCCATCGGTCCATCCATCCATCCATCATGCATGCATCACCTATTTTCAAGTTTACAGTCATAAATCTCACTATGCTTGGTAGATGTAGCCACCTACTTTTCACCAACAGTTTCCTGCTTTTAAAAATAATTTCCATCCATCCATCCATCCATCCATCCATCCATCATCCCATGTCATTTCATTCCATTCCATTCCATTTAATTCTAATTCATTCCATTCCATGCCATTACTTTTGTAAAACCCAATAGCTGATGTGCATTTTTGTGCTGGGGTGTGGTTAAACATCCATGCCATGCCATTCTACTCCATTCTATTCCATGCCATTCTATTCCATGCCATTCTACTCCATTCTATTCCATGCCTACCGGCCTTGGTGGTGTCATGGTAGGCCATCGGTCTACAGGCTGGTAGGTACTGGGTTCGGATCCCAGTCGAGGCATGGGATTTTTAATACAGATACCGACTCCAAACCCTGAGTGAGTGCTCCGCAAGGCTCAATGGGTAGGTGTAAACCACTTGCACCGACCAGTGATCCATAACTGGTTCAACAAAGGCCATGGTTTGTGCTATCCTGCCTGTGGGAAGCGCAAATAAAAGATCCCTTGCTGCTGATAGGAAAGAGTAGCCCATGTGTGGTCCTTAACCATATGTCTGACGCCATATAACCGTAAATAAAATGTGTTGAGTGCGTTGTTAAATAAAACATTTCTTTCTTTCTATTCCATGCAATTCTACTCCATTCTATTTCATTGGATCAGCCAACTATCCCAAACCACTATCTCTATTACTCAAAATATACATGTAGCTCACCCACAAATAAAATTAATATAAAGCAATTATTAATTAATGGATTCTGTTGTTTGACCATTGTCTAGATAGCAATGTCCTTCTCACTTTATTCCCATGCTAATATTAGTGGTAACAAAGTAAAACATAATTGTGTTTGCTAACCAGAATCAATAGTATAAAAATAATGGGTTCATAAAAAAGCTTGTTTATAATCTCACTTTCCTCCATGGGGGCAGTCTGTGTACTTCTCAGCACTTACCTGGCATCCTCATCCTCAAGTGCTTATAAAACTGGTGTGACCCATCGCACTAATGACTACCATGAGTTGGGGAATATAGTAGGTGGTTACATGTGTCATGTTTGGAGAGATGATGGGACTAGGATGTGGATGTGGACAGCAAACGAAGTTGAAACTGCCAGATGGGAAAGAACTGGGATGGAAAACAAAGAAGAGAAAGGAAAGAAGCAGTGGGTTAAAAGTAAAATAAAATAACATCTTGTGCTGTTAATAGTTTGTGGCAGCAGCAGATTTCTTTTTATAGTAATTATCTTTTGGCATATTGTGTACTGTTCAGTCAGCTGAATTGCATACCTACGTCAGTATGCTTGAACCCTAGTTGAGTATGAGTACAATAATTAAATCATATGATCTATTTTGTGTGTGATACCTTTGACAAGGTTGTGTGTTCTGTTTGCAGGATGATGACCCCTCTACCCAGACATGGCCCGACTACTATGTGGAGCGGATCAGCACCATGTCAGCTGTAAGTGATGTCACTCAGTGTTATACCATTCCAAATACTGCTTCTCACTCATACACAAGTTAAGCAACATTGTACCTCTTTGTACCTCTTTGCTTCTTTTTAGTTATCTCTAGTTTCTTTCAAAATCCTCATGTATATAATACCCTCTTTTCCTCAATTAGATTGTTATTGAAATAAATTTGTATATACATTTTATATGCACATATACATGTATGTATACATTACTATTATATAGAGAATACTACATGAGCGGCCGTTAGATACTGTTTATCTTAAGAATTGTTTAAAAACAAAAGAGTTGTAAGATAAATGGTATCTAATGGACACCAATGTAGTATTCTATTTCTTACATATCTTCAGAAAACAGGTTTAAAATAAATTTAAATGCCTTTTCCAACGAAAACCTATGTACGGCCCTAGCACTTATAGTTAACTTGTGCATCACAGACACGTCAATTTCAGGTTAACTTGTACATCACAGAGTGATCAATTTGACCATGCTAAATTTTCATTGGATAGTATAGCATTGGTCACCTGGTCGTCACCTAGGTTATATGTCTTTAAAATGTTATCGCATGTATGTGTGTTAACACTATATGTGTTATAAAAAAAAATGAATGATGTTCTCACCAACGGGTGTGTAAGAAATTATAATTATGTAATTTTCACCATTATATTATATTGTGTGTATATAATAATTAGGCAAACTTGTGCCCAATGCTTTTGTTTTTTATGCAATAAAATATGTACAGTGGACTTTGTCCACACCAGCATTTGTCTGAACCGGCATTCAGTGTAAACCCGCACAATTTTAAAGTCCCGTTCAGCTACCATATTATTAGGAATAAAAGTCTGTTTACGCCAGATGCTGTCTATTCCAAACTTCAGATGCAAATTCAAGAACAAAAGAATGGTTTATGTAATGATTAGCTCTGTCTACACCGGCACACGATCTTACCTCTACCGTCTGCCAGTGACACTTTTTAAACAATGACAGCAATTCCCCAGTAATTAGAGCATCAAAGAACATGTTAAGAAATAGTTGTGCCTTTTTGAAGGTTTAATAAACAATGAACCACACCTGTTGTAACGGGTTAATTTGATAATAACTGGTACCGAGTTTGTTATTCTGTTTATTACCCCCAGCTATTTGTTGTCATTTTTTAAAGCCTTTATTTTCGATATAGCTACACATCTATGTATATAGAAATGATGTAAACTACTTTACTGTTCTGGGTATTGTTATAACTTTGTATTTTATTCATGGTTCACAGATAATTTTCAAAAGCCAAAGTTCTATATGTTCTGTAAAAAAATCTTTAATGAATTGCATTAAACTACCATGTAATTACAAGTTTAACACTGAAACCAGAAAGACGTACACGCAAATGCTTTAAACTACATAACGTCATTGTGTGTGCTTTGCCAAATTGTGATGACGTCATATACAGTGAACTCTTGTCTAAATCGGACTCACTTCGTACCGTCGAAATAGTCCGGTTTACATAGAGGACCGGTTTAGACAGAGTTCATCCAGAGTTATGGTTCTTGAATTATCGACAACTCGCGATCAACAATGACATTTGAACCCATGGATGGTTGGGAAGCACAGTCATACAAGACAGACTTGCAATCGATTATTTCACAGACATAAAAAATATACCTAAAGGGACATTCCTGAGTTTGCTGCAATTTTTAAGATGTTAAGATGAGACTTTTTAACGATTGTAATTACATATCAAATATATTTTACTACATAAAATATTAGTGGCTGCATATTAAACATGTTTCTGGTCATTCTAATATTTGTACTAGGTTAAATTTTATTTTATTTCCTAAAACATTATTTATTCGAATGTACGAAATTATTTGAATACAAAATTCAGATCTAACAGCCTACCATAATAAGAGTAAACTTCACACGAGCGTGATTACATTTTGTATTTGATCTTGCGACGGTGTCCTGATTACTTGGCAATTGTCGATCATTGTTCAATTAATAAGCAGCCCGTCATTCAGTCAAATTCCAATCCGGTGTAGACAGAGGTAATTAATGCATGAACGGTTCTTTCATTCTTGATTTTTGATCCGGAGTCCGGAGTAGACAGAGTACAGATTAGGCAGAGATTTATACCTAAGAGATAAATGGTAGCTGGATGGGGCTTTAGAAATGGACCGGTTTACACAGAGATCCGGATTACACAGAATCCGGTTTAGACAGAGTCCACTGTATTTAGTACCGACACGGTGATTGGTTTCTTGACGTCAAATCGTCAAACCAATGCATGATAACTTCTCAGTGAGAAATTATGAATTTTATTTTCCCTGTTATGAATGTCTGCTGGGGTAATAAAAAATAATACATCACACCTCTTCGTTCCAAATAGCCGTTATTTTCCCGAATTATGGACCGTCGACATAATTCAATTATTTTTACAAAATATCAATAATAAGTGGGTAGTTATGTAGATGGTTAAATAAAGTACTTTTAGTGACAAATCAAATGTGTATATTTTCAGATAATACTTTGTTAGGTCATTAATTAGGTCAGCCATCCATGACTGAATGTCTTTTAAGGAAGGCTAAGATTATGAGTTTAAAATTGTTCATCTAAAATAAAATAAAGTTTTAAATTTGTTACAAGACTTAACTTTTAATGTCTTTTCACCGGCCTCGGTGGCGCAGTGGTTAAGCCATCGGACTACAGGCTGGTAGGTACAGGGTTCGCAGCCCGGTACCGGCTCCAACCCAGAGCGAGTTCTTAAGGGCTCAATGGGTAGGTGTAAGGCCACTACACCCTCTTCTCTTTCACTAACCACTAACCAACTAACAACTAACACACTGTCCTGGACAGACAGCCCAGATAGCTGAGGTGTGTGCCCAGGACAGTGTGCTTGAACCTTAATTGGATATAAGCACGAAAATAAGTTGAAAAAAAAAAAAATGTCTTTTCTGTGGTTTAATTTGACAAGACAATCCATTTTTATTTCTGTTCTCATGACTTTAAGCAGCTTTGACTAAGTTTTTTTGTGTTAAAATTGGTTCCTTAAATTGTTTCTGAATTGATGCTATTTTCAGTTGTATCTTGGCTTCAACGATGAAGAGATCAATCTGCGAATTAAACTGGTGGATAATCTGAAAACGGCTCTCAGAACTCAGCCAATGAGGTAATAGGACTAGTCGGTAGTACTTTGTATAACATTAATACACTTTTTTCATATTATTATAAGAATGGTTTACAAATTACATTTATAGGATCATTGTGTCCCTTGGCTCGTCTATGCCATACCATGTGTCCATTGTCGGTCTTTCTGAAACTACTGCCCTGGGGCTTGTAACTCGAAGCAGTCAGAAGGGCCTGCTAAACTTATGGTAGTCAGAAAGCAATATTAAATTTTACTCCTGACCTAGGTCAGGCGTAAATTTCCAGATTTACGACAAACTTTAGTTGTACCCCAGACCAGTCGTAGCATGGACGTAATATTAGTTTGTGTGATTAAAAAGGCAAAGGGTGGTATGTGTATGTTTCTAACCCTAATGTTATTTAGATCATTATATTATATAAAACAAATGCATTGATCGCAGTTGCTATTGCAAATGTAATTTAAAAAAGGGTTTGTTTTGCTTAACAACACCACTAGAGCACATTGATTTATTAATCATTGGCTATTGGATGTCAAACATTTGGTAATTCTGACTTATAGTCATAGAAAGGAAACCTGCTACATTTTTCCATTAGTAGCAAGGGATCTTTTATATGCACGATCCCACATACAGGGTACCACATACCACAGCTTTTGATATACCAGTCGTGATGCACTGGCTAGAACAACCATGTGTAATTAAAAGTCTTAAATACACAATCGGTAATTTGTTTAATGACACCTCAGCACATTTGATAAACTACGTCTATTTGATGTCTAACACGGTTATTTCGAGAGTTCGGGGGGTAATAGGGGAAGGAGGGAGACCCACTGGGCCGCTGCCACCACACAGGCTACTCCTTTCAAAAGTAAGCAAGTGATTTTTATATGCACTTTCTCATAGATAGAACAGTACATACCACAGCCTTTGACATATCAGTCATGGGGCACTACTTGGGAAGGAAAACAGTCAAGTACACCAAGGGCAATTGATTCTGTATCAATCCATCACATCTCAAGCAAGCACTCTACCACTGGACTACATCCACCTGTCTGTTGTCAGTACCTGTTATAAACATTTTGTATGGAGCTCATTGGTAGAAACAAGGGAATCCCCTTGTAAATGTATAAATCTTTTGAGTTTGTCATGTTCCTCTAGTTGATTGAAGTCCTTGTGCTGCAGGATCGAACCACCTCAGTGGATCCATTCAGCTGATTAGGTTTTTTCTTGTTCCAATCAGTGCACCACAACTGGACAAAGGCTGTGGTATGTGCTTTTCTGTCTGTGGGAAGTGCATATAAAAGATCACTTTCTGCATTAGGAAAAATGTAGCGGGTTTCCTCTGTTGACTACGAGTCATAATTACCAACAATGTGACATTCAATAGTCGATGATTAATTAATCATTGTGCTCTAGTGGTGTCGTTAAACAAAACAAGACTGTTCCTCTAGGTTTACATATGTTTTATGCCAAAGCTACATGTGTTTCTGGTTATACCACCAAATGTTTCCCTTGACTGTCAAAGTGCTATCATGGCAAACATGTAACACCAAAATATTTACAACTTCTTCGGCTTACAAGCCCCTGCCCTTCTCCTCTAGTTACAGTCATGTGTCCATTCTTTATGTATATTTGTGTGTGTACATGCAATTGTCTAATTTAGTTTTTTTAATGGACTAATTTGAAATTTCATTAAGTGATTCAATTTAATTCCAAAATTTGTATCATAGAGTTGTAAACATTAATTTTTATTATCTGAGTTATGGTTCATGTTCCTGTAAACTACTTTGCACAAAGGTGATAAAATAGTGTTTTGTAAACATATTTTTTGTTATTGTTATAGTTTTACTGAAAGTGGACTCTTTACAGTAAAAGATTACTTGTTCACAAAAAGTATATGACAAAGCTAGCTCACTTGTTTTTAAACAAACATTTTTAGTACAACAAATCCATGTTTATTGTTTAGAATGTCCAAAATCACATTACACATTTGGTTTTGTAGTGCTAACAATAATTATAGTTCCATACATGAAATTCATTGAATTTCTTCAGTTTCCCATAAATTCAGTGATATTTATTTTTAAAAAGATTATAGTTTTTTGTTTCTTTTCTAGTTTCGTTGTGAGATTTGTAGAGAAGAATGGGCTGCAGTGTCTGTTGGACTATCTGTGTAAGATGGACTATCAGCTCTCCGAGAGTCCAGTCCATACTTCAGTCATTGGCTGTATTAAAGCACTTATGAATAACTCGGTGAGAATATCATGGACAGTTAATTAAATATTGCTGTAGGAAATAGAAATTTTCAGTATTAGCACATGTAAAATACAAAAATATTCTCTTGTGCCACACCAATGTGGATGTGTATAAGTTTAGATGTATCATAACATAAATAGATCAAACAGATGGTGTATTTGTTTTAATTTAGGTGAGATGGAGGATAATTTCATTGTCTTTTCATCTTGCTTTTTTTCAGTGATTACAGTCGTATATATTTTTTAATATTATGGAATCCATCCATCCTCATTCAGATTAATACATTTGTTAAGTTCTAATAATTTAATGAAACTGTCCAAGCCAGGAAAATATTCAAAATATTCAAAAGATGAGAATCGATGGTATTGATATATCGTTATGGAATCTGCTGAAAGCGATTTAGTCAACAAAAAAACAAAAATTCTTCTACTAGTACAGTATTTGGCTGTAATTATTTAAAGGGCATGTAGTGAAAGACATAATGTTTAAATTTCAAATCAACAGTTAATAAATAACTTTGGCAGGAAGCCACCATTAAACAACTTTGATATACATGTAGCACCTTTAAAGTTAATAAAGAATTAAATTGAGTTGTGTATAGTTAAAAAATAATGTAATAATAAAGTAATATTGTGTTTTCTGCAGCATGGCCGATCCCATGTGTTAGCTCACCCTAACAGCATCAACACCATAGCCCAGAGTCTGAGTGTGGAGAATGTGAAGACGAAGATTGCGGTGCTGGAGATACTGGGGGCCGTGTGTCTCGTTCCAGGGGGACACCGCAAAGTGCTGGCAGCTATGCTGCACTTCCAGAAGTATGCCTCAGAGAGGACACGATTTCAGGTAAGGTTTAGGCTTAATATATAGCTATTTTTGTGTCGTTTCCTGTTAGGGGCGTTTTAAAATTTTCCACATTTGCACATCCATACAAAACATTCTCTTTTTAGCCACTTCCCTCTGCCCTGCTAAAAGTGTACATCTATGTGATGATTTTACAAAGGATATGTTTTATGGCATTTTTTTGTCCATTTTAAATGTGCAGACTGGCATTAACTCCCACTTTCCTGTCCTGTACTCCACCCCCAGAGTATGCTTTGTCCTCATGAACATTCTGATGATTGTGAATATCCTCTTACATCCTTGAATTCATCTCATTTCTTCCAATCTGGCAGCTTCTGTTCTCTTTATACCACCTCCACATCCTAATCCTTGTCTCTCCAACCATGGTGGATGCGTGTCTCTTGAGGGATATACATGTGCACGTGCCGGTTATCAGCTTCTTCTATGGATTTGGTCTGACCACATTGATTTCTGGACTTCAATCACTCCCAGAATTGTTAAGAGGACCCTGTAGCCACCTACTATACTGTCCCAGAGCTAGTTTGATTGTAATTTGGTGAAATAATATCTTGTTAAGATTGATATTGTTTGGGAAAATATAACATCGGTTTCTGTAATTTTTAAAGTGTCTTAGAGAAAATTTGGCAAAATGTTGTACTTACCCACAACTAGCCCTGCTGTCCTCTTACAGATAATTGCCATGGGTGAAACTGGCTTTATTAGTGATAGATGATAAGGATGTCATGGGTGAAACTGGCTTTATTAGTGATAGATGATAAGGGTGTCATGGGTGAAACTGGCTTTATTAGTGATAGATGATAAGGATGTCATGGGTGAAACTGGCTTTATTAGTGATAGATGATAAGGGTGTCATGGGTGAAACTGGCTTTATTAGTGATGTCATGTCATGGGTGAAACTGGCTTTATTAGTGATAGATGATAAGGGTGTCATGGGTGAAACTGGCTTTATTAGTGATAGATGATAAGGGTGTCATGGGTGAAACTGGCTTTATTAGTGATAGATGATAAGGGTGTCATGGGTGAAACTGGCTTTATTAGTGATAGATGATAAGGGTGTCATGGGTGAAACTGGCTTTATTAGTGATAGATGATAAGGATGTCATGGGTGAAACTGGCTTTATTAGTGATAGATGATAAGGGTGTCATGGGTGAAACTGGCTTTATTAGTGATAGATGATAAGGGTGTCATGGGTGAAACTGGCTTTATTAGTGATAGATGATAAGGGTGTCATGGGTGAAACTGGCTTTATTAGTGATAGATGATAAGGGTGTCATGGGTGAAACTGGCTTTATTAGTGATAGATGATAAGGGTGTCATGGGTGAAACTGGCTTTATTAGTGATAGATGATAAGGGTGTCATGGGTGAAACTGGCTTTATTAGTGATAGATGATAAGGGTGTCATGGGTGAAACTGGCTTTATTAGTGATAGATGATAAGGGTGTCATGGGTGAAACTGGCTTTATTAGTGATAGATGATAAGGGTGTCATGGGTGAAACTGGCTTTATTAGTGATAGATGATGGGTGAAACTGGCTTTATTAGTGATCATGATAAGGGTGTCATGGTGAAACTGACTTTATTAGTGATAGATGATAAGGGTGTCATGGGTGAAACTGGCTTTATTAGTGATAGATGATAAGGGTGTCATGGGTGAAACTGGCTTTATTAGTGATAGATGATAAGGGTGTCATGGGTGAAACTGGCTTTATTAGTGATAGATGATAAGGGTGTCATGGGTGAAACTGGCTTTATTAGTGATAGATGATAAGGGTGTCATGGGTGAAACTGGCTTTATTAGTGATAGATGATAACATGGGTGAAACTGGCTTTATTAGTGATAGATGATAAGGGTGTCATGGGTGAAACTGGCTTTATTAGTGATAGATGATAAGGGTGTCATGGGTGAAACTGGCTTTATTAGTGATAGATGATAAGGGTGTCAGTGTCTTATCCACTGGGCAACAGAGCTTCTATTGCTTTTATATTAAGGCTTGCACTGCCACTCTCCAAATTCAACTGTTGTGAATTTTAAACACAACTAGCAAATAATTTCTTATAATTGAAAATTGAAATGTTGGAAAATAATGGTGGGTTTGTCCAATTTGTTAAGTTTAATAAATAATTTGTTAATTAAATTAATTTTCTGCACACTGTGAGCATGTGCTGTACATTCTTAGTGAAATGAAGTGGTATGTATTGGATGAACTTTATAAATTGATAAATGGAATCGAAGTTAACTATAAAACAATAACATGTTTTGAGATATTTATATGGCAAGAAGATTGTAATGTTGGTGAAAATAATCTTGATAAATATCTAAATAACAAAACGGCTAAACTATTTCAGCATGTCCAACTTATGAATTTAGAATCGTTTATGAATATTGTTGAAATGGCTCACTTGATTATTACATCTGTTGTTTTGTTTGTTTAATTAGTGGTGTTATTTAATGTTTTAAATTTTGTTTCAAACTTCTTGAGGATGTTACCAGTTCTTATTGTTCATTGTAACCAGACTTTGGACTCAAAAGATTTAATTTATTTTTAATTATTATATTTGATATTGCAGACCTTAATCTATGACCTTGACCGCAGCACTGGCAAGTACAGAGAGGAAGTTGGACTGAAGACGGCTGTCATGTCTTTTATTAATGCAGCCCTCAAGTATGGGCCTGGACAGGTGAGATATGGTTGATATAATAAGTAAATAAATAGTTATGAATACAAAACTGTTTGTATGTTTTAATCAAACTGAAAGGAAAGAACATTAGCTTTTGAACATTTTAATATTTTTATATACTATGAAAATTCTAATTTAGGACAAGTTAAAAAAACATATGTAATGTTTCCATTGCTGTTAATGTCCAATGTTTTAGCAGTAACTAAGTGCCTTCCTCAGGAGAATGTGATTTGTTATATACTCTATCTTTGTAATCAAAAATAGACTTATAACAAATACAGTGCAACTTCTCTGGTTTTCAGAGTTGTCCTGTTTTCAGGGGTTTGCATTAATACAAAACCTTTTGTTGTCTATTCACATTCCAATAAAAAAACCTTTGACTTAGATATTTTAATAACGTTTGCTTATATACTTAATTTTTTTTTAATGATTTTAAGTTTATCATCAATGATTTTAAGTTTATCATCGAGTGATAGTTGAATACGGTGAAGTTTAACTGGATGTTTCAGATGCTACAGACATCTTTTTGACACCGAAAAGCCAACATTTCTTTTGCCCACTCTTAAGTTTGCTAAATACCGGTTTCAAAATAAAATCAAACATTAGGAAGACAGTGGATTAAATTCATTGTTGTTTTGTCAACCCATGAAGCAAACTATAAATATGTTTGTTATGAATATCAAAGCCATCTCTTGATCTTTAATTCCTTGATTGTTATTTGTCAATGTACCCAGTCATATGTAACTGTGATTACACATCTAATGGCCAACCTGAGCATGTGCATATTGCACTAACTATGTTCGCAGTCAGCTATTTCGGCAGAAGATGGTGAAGTGACAATAAATGAAAGAATTAGTAATCATTGACAATGTCTGATCATCCTGTTTTTAGAAGTACAAATTGCACTAAATAAAAGAGTTTGGGACTTAATTATTCGTCCAGTGTTCAGTTTAGAGAGGTTAACTTTAGTGTTAAAACGTGTAAATCACGGAACTTTGGAAAACGTCCGATGTTGACAGAATTCCGGTTTAGAGAGGGTCCGGTTTTGAGGCGTTTCACTGGATATATAATTAAAATTTATGTAATATCCATCTTTGTAATCAAGAATAGCCTTTTAAAATATATGTTTATAATAATTGTGTTAATGATAGAATTGCATTCACCTGTAACATTGAACACTTTTTTATAGTTTTTATAAACTCTTGATTTTATTGACTTTATTTTGGGACATTTTTTCATACCATTTCTTTTCTGACTTTATCCTATGTAATATACATTCTTTCATTTAACAATGTTACTAGACTAGTGCAGTAGATATTTAATGGATGTTTTAGTAAACTTGTTGTAACATTGCATACATTACATTATAATATATTTATTTAAAATTAACTATAAAACGTTTTTGTTGTCAGGATCATCTTGAGTTTCGTCTACATCTCCGATTTGAGTTTTTAATGCTCGGAATTCAGCCAATTCTTGACAAGTTGAGAGATCATGGCAATTCAACTCTGGACAGGTATGCTGTTAATATTCTAACTGATGAAATATATGACATAACATTAAAAATAAATCTGTTTATAGGTTAAAAAGTACTGCTTTAATTTAGTACCTTCATATTTTATGAAATACTTACAGTACCAACAGATATGTGAATGTTAATAATCAAGTGTTGCAAGAACTTCATTATTTTTCACTTTATGCAGTTTTGGCAGTAGATTTATTTTTGCTAATTTCATGTATTGTTAGACATATTGACTTCTTTGAGATGGTACGCACTGAGGATGAAAAAGAACTTGCCAAGAAGTTTGATGGGGTGAGTATTTTTATATATTTTACCAGTTAGGTGTATATTTTAAATTTATTTTAATTTATATATATTAATAATAATATTAATCTTTCATTTTTCAATAAAGATATTTTTATTTATTTACAAAGCATCAACTAAATATATTTATATTTTTTAATAATTTATTTTGTTATTCAGTTTTTAAGTTTGAAAATATTTTGCAGCAATATTATATTCTTTCAACCTTTGTGGGTGTTTTTCTGCAAGTTGAAAACTAATATTTTAAATTTGTGTACAGGTTCAAGTTGACACTAAAAGTGCCTCACAGATGTTTGAGATCCTGCGTAAAAAGCTGGCTTTATCAGCCGCGTATCCTCATCTACAGTCTGTTCTTCAGCATCTACTCTTACTACCATGTGAGTAACACAATGAATGATGCAATGGGCATATAGTCATATCTGTCATCTGTCTGTCTATCTGACCATCCATCCATCCATCCATCCATCCTAATTCTAGCTGTTCACAAGGGTGTAGATCACAGACAGATTGTTTAATAGAAAAGTATTTTGTTCATCTGTACAAACTCAATCGTATCAGTTTACCCTGATTCTGATTAAGAGCCATCTGTAAAAAAACATAATAAAACATTTGATAAATTATCTTTAAAAACCCCCATCTCGGATGAAATATTTACTGTTGCTAGCAAAATAAAATTCTATAAATAGGTACTTCAGGCATAAGACCTGGAAATGTTCTCGCTGGGTGAAAATTAAAGGAAAGCAGCCGCGCGGCATCATACCCTTAAAAAAAGATAACAAAAATGAAAAGAAAAGAAAAAGAAAGAACAAAAAAAGAAGGAAAGATTTGTTACTTTATATTGTTGTGTGTTGGTTGACTTTGTGGTAAGACCTACTCCTTATTTTGCCTTTCAGTATTTGGTACAAAAAAGTTGATACGAAATACAAGCCAACTCATCTTTTAATTGAACCGAAGATGTTATCGGTCTGACATTCACGGGCAGTTCCGGTTGTGCTGGACTGATAATATTATTTTAATAAAGGTTTCAAGATATATGAAAAACAATAAAGATATTTGTAAAGTGATCCCCTAATGTGTGATAAAAAAAATTCTGTTCTTCTTATTTCCATCTTCATCGAATGAATCAATTGCTTTGATATCACCAGCTGATAGATTGTAAAGGTGGTGTATATATTATTTGGCACCCATGATAAATGAATTTAATGATAAAGACTACCACTTCCATTGTTTTTATAAGCAGTGAAATCCCCCCAAAAATGAAAAGTTTATAATATTTTATAAAGAATTGCTTAATAAACATTGCGCCTCTCCAGTAGCAGATCCAGAAAATCCATTTGGTGGTGACAGTGCCATGTGGCCGAAAGCTACAAACATTCCCAAAGGATTCTGCATCGCAAAAAATATAGCTGTCGCTGCCACCCCCCCCCCACCCCCCCACCCCCCCCCTTATTGTGTTTCAAACATACAAATGGATACAGGTATGGGACAAAACAGAGGCTGTTAAAAATACTGTTAAATTATGATACAGTAACTGTCGTAAGCTACTGAAGTTTTTCGTCAGTTGCTTTTTCGTACACACAACGCAGCTTGTTTCATTTGATGTTCAGTGTGCAGACTGATTGATTTTTCTTTTTGTATGCAAAAAAGTGTGCATTTGGAAATAGAGATAGGTGCTGTAAAATATAGTAGGGTGCAGGAAAATAAAGAGGGGCACAGAAAAATAAAGGAGGGTGTCAGAACATGAAAGGAGGGTGTCAGAACATGAAAGGAGGGTGGCAAAATGCAATAGTGGGGCAGGCCGCCCTGCTTAAATGGAGCAGTGAGAACACTGATCTGTTATCCAGATAATATTGCAGCAGTGACAACTTGCTGAAAAGCATTCCTCACTTAAATACCATAAGATATTTCATTTTCAACTCGGACAAATGACATTTTCCAAGTTTTCTACAGTTTTTAATCTGTAGAGGATCTTGGATGTCCTACATATGTATTTTAATATCATGTTTTAATGTCATACCATTTCTTTCATTTTTGTTGAACAAAAATTAATGTTTTACATTGAAAAAGTTACTGCTTAATCTTAGCTTAAAGGGACACACCCTAGTTACGGCTAGTTGTTAACCATTACGGCGTTGTTTTTCGCTATTAAACCCAAAATTGCACTTTACTTACCGTTTATTATTTAGAATATACATTTCCATTCACCTGAAGTGTTTTTTGGTAATCCTGGTAATCCTGTTTTTGTAATACCACAAAATGCATTTTTCGTATTTTTTAAAAACGGACGCACGTTTGAGAGAAAAACCGTGAAGCAGACCAGGTCTAATCTCTTTTTAGACGGGATATTTCCATTTCAATGTCACAGATGTTGGTATACCACGTGACCATTATCATTTTGGTTCAGTTTGTTTTCTCGTGCATGGTTCGCGCAATCAACATCCGATTTGTTGTTGTTCATTTGTGAGATTTTTCTTCACAGTTCGTGAAATTTTTTAGTAACAATAAAGTTCAGACAAGTAAGTGTCTCAATACAAAACGTTACAAACCCTTAAAACCAATAATTTTGCTAAGTCTTACGATATCTGGAGAGGGGATACAACCAGGACAGAACAGTTGGAACATGTCCAGGAGAGGTGAAAAGAACACACTCCAAGTCTGTGCACACTCTGTGAAATTTGTCGTGACGTAGGCATTGTTGTGCTTTGAGCGACATCTACCGGTGACATCAGAATACTAACTTTCAAAATTATTTCAAGCAATTAGGACATGGGGATTCCCATGGTATTTATCGATATAAAACCTGCTTTTTCACTCCATTTGATAAAAACGTGATCTAAGTGTGTTACAGGTTTGTAGATTAACCAAATTATAATTTATTTTCGCTGGATGGAACTTGGGTGTGCGGCTTTAACATCTCCCAAATGTATATACTCATTATTAGGAAGTGGGAAATTAAAATTCTTTGATTGTTTTAAGTTAAAATTTCGATAACTGATGTTGTTTTTCAATTGATAATATCACTTTAATAATAAAATACTGTATCAGGGTTAGAACTTTACTTACAAGTCAAGGAGGCCATCTTGTTTTTTTAATTTAATCAGACCTCAGTCACGGCACTGAATGAAGGAACTTACTTACAACAAAGTGGACTTTCATATGAGATTTTTCTGAAACTGGTGGTCATCCAATGGATTATATTTATAAAATTCAGTTACCCTTGGTCAGTGAAGGTCACTCCTGTAGACCACATGCAGACCAATTTTCATCTGCTGTATTTTCAGAGTTAGAATACAGAATTGTTTAAAAAGTATTACTGGAAACTAGTCGACTAGTTAATTGATGTTACTAATTGATATTTAATATTTCAGATGGGAAGCATGACTGGGTGTCTCTGTGGACAATCATTGATCAAGTTGTACATCAGATTGTCTTACAGACAAATGGACAGGATCCTGATGTTGCTCCAATGGAAATCAACCTCAAGAAAGTTGTTCATCAGTGAGTATTTTTCACTGCAGCATCTATTCTGTTTTTAAACCAGGGTTGTTGGTTTTTTCAAAACATTTAGTTGTAGAACAAATTATTATTTTTAAATTCACCTTTACCACACCTCATGGCTTTACTTTCTCTTCTATGAAAGTTCATTTCTTTTCATTCTGACAATGCCTCCCATCCTCCAGACTACAGGATAACTTGTTAGTTTCTAGTATGTGGTCAGGAAAATAAACATTGAAATGTCAGCATTGCTCAAGTTCTTAAAAGATAATCATGACTTTATGCCACCATTGTCAAGAATGCAGTGAAAATAATAATAATCTTTTCTATATAATGTATAAAAATGTTCTCTCAAAATATTGTTATGTGTGTTTCCAATTTACATCTTTCAGTGAAGTATTTACTATCCTTTTATTCATAAACTGAAGGTGATTTCATTTTAGGTTGTTTAAAAACAATAATGTGTTTATAGTCTGTTAATATTTTCATATAGTTCTTGCAAAATGGGTCCATTAGGATATAGGGAAATAACTAATACTAGTACTTTGTCTATCCATGTATATATGTAAGATTCAAAACAATTTGTTTCTCTTTATAGCATATTGTAAGTAAGCTAATGATTGTAATGTTGTGATGTTCTGTTTTAGACTAGCTAGTGAAAATGATGTTAAATCATATCAACAGAAGCTGCGAGAAGTAGAAAAGAGCAATGATGAGCTCAATGCTAAACTGGAGAAGAAAGAGAGAGAGTGTGAAGTTCGGTTGCAGGAAAAGGTAAAGTAAACCTGTATACTGTGAAATTGTTTTCTTTATGACCCACATGAGTTGTTGTCAGTTTTGTAAAGAATATCCCCAGATTTTGTTGGATACTTAAATTTGTCAATTGAAAAGGTAAGGTTCTCTACAACAAAGATGAACATATTACATATTAATACATGTTTTTAATTTGAATTTCACCCAATAGCCAATGTGTATTTTTGAGCTGGGGTGTCGTTAAACATTCATTCATGCATTCATTTAATTTGAATTATTTTTAAATGAACAGGAAGAGTTGACCTCTACTATGAATCTTATGAAGACCAAACTGGAAAAGGAGATAGCAAACCATGCTGAAACAAGAAAACAACTTGATGATCTGATCAATTCCTTTCATGAAGCAAAGATACAGGTACACATATTTTCATTTAAACTTTCTCATGTATAAATGAGTTGTTCGTACAAATGAAGAAATAATACAAACGTCTTGTCATAATTTTTGCATTGAAAGAGAACAATGTATTCAAGATAACTACTCTACCATATAGTCTAGAATACAGTTATTAAAAAAACAGTTTCAAATTATTGATTTATGTTATGTGTTTTTTTTTTTTATATAGTTAACAAACTGTTTGTATGCAATTAATGAGATGATAAACATTTCAAGTACACATGACAAACAGTGTGTAAATCACCTTAAAGCAATTGTGGAAAATGTTTTCAATGAGTTAGAAAATATGTTGAACAACAGATTGTTTAATTCTATAAATGTATATTAGACTAGTGCATCAGCAACATTGTATGTGCTTTTATTTTGAAACCACTGTTTCTACTGGCTGATTCTGATGACCGATTAAAGCAAAGTCATAAATGTATACTAGCAGATTATCACTTTTGACGTCACACATGTGATGTCACATGCATAGATCCATTATAAAATTGTTCACTTGACCTCTAGGTCATAGTACAATGTAGGTAAAATACAGAGAATTAATTGTTTTTCCACTTAATGTGTGATGGATTGCAGAATAAAAAATAATTAGTTAATGACGTAGGATATTGACTTTATCCTATTCAGGCCGAATGGGAAATTTTCCATTCTTACCTTCACAGGATAAAGATGATATTCTACATCATTAGCTAGTTATTCTCTATTTATATATGCCATTTATAAATAAGTTGTTAAAGTTAAGCCTTGGCATTTAAAATATAAATTGATTTTTTTTTTTTAACTGTTCATTATCTATAATCGTATTTATTACACTTCAGTATGAACAAACATAATACAATTCCATCCCTCCCACCCACCCACTCTGCCACTCACATGAAATTAATGCTAATTGCATGCAGTTTACAAATAGATCTGCATATTTGCCATGTTCCACATGCTATTTAAAGGAGATTACTTCAAACATTGTTTTTAAAATAAATCTAATGAGCTTGAAAATAAAAACCTAACTCACTCATATAGTGGATGTTTTAAATTTGAGAATTCTCAGTACCACTACATGTTCTAGATTATGTGTTGAATGTTGGATACATATCACTCATTTGGTTCATGCACATGTTCTAGATTATGTGTTGGATGTTGACTATGTGGCACTCATTTGATATATGTATGTGTTCTAGATTGTGTTGGATGGTGTGATACATACCACTCATTTGGTTTCAGCTGGAGACTGAGAGGGGTGAGAAGCAGAAGCTGCAGCACTTGGTGAAAACAGGAAGTCTTCCCGACGATGCTAAGATGGGGATCTCCAATGCTGCAGCATCCCTCATCTCGGTGGATATTGGTCGTGGAATCTCGAACGGATCTGTTCTACCTCCTGCAGCTCCTCCAGCTCCTCCACCCCCACCACCTGGAATGGCCCCACCACCTCCAGGGGCTCCACCTTTAATAGGTATAGCTTTCATATGGCTTGTTATTAGTAAACATGTGGGGTTCATTGAGTACAATACTGGATTGTTACTCGGTCACATTCTGGGTATCTTGGACCAAACTGAAATAGTTTGGTTAATTCTAGATGGTCTATACAGCATCATACATTATTCTTTGTCATTGTTTTTATCAATTACACCATATAGGAATTCCAGATTTTGCACCCCCCAAAATATAGTTTTTAGAGATCAAACTACTAGTTCAACTAGGTACTCTGTACAAGTGATTCACTCCATCTTACATGTTTTTTGTATTATAGGTGGCTCTAGTTTAGGAAAGGTTCCTGGTTCTGCAATGAAGAAGAAAAATTGCCCCAAACCCAGTAACCCACTCAAGTCTTTCAACTGGACTAAGCTTCCAGAGGTAAACATAGCTTTCCATCAGGATAACTGACTTTTCATTAACTAAAACATTTCTCTGCAAAATCTGTCAGATAAGGTTTTTCCTTTTGTTATTGAAGCCAGATGATATATGTATTCTTGAAAATTATTCCATATTGGCGTTTTTAAATAGAGTTATACCTTTCTTTATCAAAGATGTCAGAAACCTCTAATTTACAACTTCAGTTCTTTGTCTGTTTGAGTGCCCATGCTGATCAAACATTATGGACTGCTTTTTAGATTCTATATATTATGTTAGACTTGTCTCCATTTAATCCCAAATGGACCAGCAAAGATGTTGGTGCAGACCAAATACAGTTCAGTGGCTTATGTTCAGCCAGCTGTTTATCACTAAACATTGGCAAACTATTTTCACTGGTATCCAAAGTGGTCATTCAGTTTAATGTATTATTGTAAAAACCAGTATAGCAAGTGTTGGAGACAAATGGTTGACTGGACTTGCCCCAGTTTTTCACAGTGTCATGCCTGAAAACAGGACTGTATATTTATTAATAATATCTTTCATTGTTTATTACATCAACTGTAAAAGATTTGTTCACTCCATATTACCTCTGATTTATTTCTGTGGGTTTTTTTTCAGAACAAAATAGCAGGCACAATATGGACAGATTTGGATGATACAAGGGTAATGTTTTTTTGGTTTTTAAAATATTTTTTGAATATGATAAAGTTTATATCCAAAATGTTAAGGAAATGCTTTGTATATTTTTACTGTTGATGAATGACAATAAAACAGGTCATTGTCAGTAAAAGACAAAATCTAATATACATAACTGTCAGATTTTGTGAATAGCATTATAATTAATGATATTAAAATTTATGACACTGTTAGTCAATGAAAACATTAATGAATATTACAATGTGAGTGAATGGCTGAAATAAACTGTCATTTCAGTGGGATTGGTGTTTCTGATGAATATTACAATGTTAGTGAATGGCTGAAATAAACCGTGTCATTTCAGTGGGATTGGTGTTTCTGATGAATATTACAATGTTAGTGAATGGCTGAAATAAACCGTGTCATTTCAGTGGGATTGGTGTTTCTAATGAATATTACAATGTTAGTGAATGGCTGAAATAAACCGTGTCATTTCAGTGGGATTGGTGTTTCTGATTACAAAGACAAATACCATTGCTCATTGATCATATATGTATAATTACTTTATCTCATGGCTGTTTAGCAGTTGTCTTCATCCCTATGTCACAAAGATTAAGTAAATGATATTACTTAATAATGGTTTATTAAACCACTTTAAAACTTTGAGTTGGTTTTTTATATGAGATCATGTTACAAGCAATAAACTACTAGTAGCAGCTATTGGCTCTCGAAATAAGTTGCGAACAATAGGTCAGGTCTCCTATCAGTTACTTCTTGGTGTTTTCCCATATCCGATAGTTCGCTCGCGATACATGGTTTTCAAACAATTTTTAAATAATACCCAAATAAAATAACGTGTCTACTAATGTTTATCAAATTTCTTATGGTGCTAAAACTTCTTACTGACACAATTTTAATTGCATTAACCTCTTGTGGGATTTCAGTTCATGGAAATTAACTAGATCCTACTAAACAATCAAAACCACGCTGAAATTTACTGACTGAAAACGTTTGTTAAATATGATCCTTTATTATGTTCCATTTGTCCAGTGTTTAGTAAGATCTATTCCTTCTAGCTGAAATTTCAAAACTAAGGTAACTAAATTGATTATGACAGAAATACCATGTAACCTACTAATTGGTTTTGCCGACTACAGCTTATTTCAAGGGCCGAGTCCCATTGCTTAAAATGGTTACTATAATTGGTTAATACATACAATACTTTTAGTGTAAATAGAAGTAACTGTTGATGCATTATACTATGGTCTGAATGTGCCTCCATCTTAAGCGTCAAGGTTTCTGTTAAGTTACCTTGGTCTGTATTATTCTAGACTCTTGCCCATAAACCAATCCAGCTTGGTTGTCCCTAACAGAAACCTAAGCTTCCCACTTGTATAGATCTCTAAGGCACTGAGATATGCAAGTACCATCTCCACATCTAGGGATGGATCTCAATGGCTTTCATATTAATCTTGTTCAATAATTTCATGTTAATTGTATATGTATGTCCAGTGAATTGCGACCATTGGCGGGACTAATTAAAACTGGTCTTAACAGTGCGGTGGTCATAATACAAGAATTACCAACATTCCAAATGATGATTGTTGTAAATATTGATTGCAAATTTTACGCCCCACCCTCCAGTTGTCATCAACAATGTATAAACTGATAAAAGTAATAGGTGACAACAGTGTATTGACATTTAAATTGAAATGCAAGAATAATCAAGTCACAAAGCTGCTTCAGCTATGTGTAAGCTAGGATCCATTCTTTTTCCAAATTATTACACAATAGAGATTAACAAATGTCTGGACAAATAACACTCTCCCGATGTTTTAGGACGTCCACTGCCCCAAATGTACCGGTAATATAAACGCTTGATTTCTGTCTCACTTGACTGAATGCAGCTAAACATTGCATTTGTTGTCAGTTTCTGTGAAAATTAAAATTCTAGTATTGTACGGCATTTGCTTTCATAAAAAAACGTTATTCTCTATAACTAACTTTTCAACATTATTGTGTGCAAGTTATACAATAAAATGACTGTGCGCCGTACCTTCCAGAAATTAACTATGACTTCCTAGTTGGAAAGTAATACTTTTGTCTTTCCAACTCTAAGACTATTTAATTACTAGTTTAAGCAACACGTATACCTCCAATTCACTTTAACACCATAGCATGGGAAATTAGGAAAGATTTTACTACATTATTTATTGTTCATCGCTTATGTCATATATGACAAGTAATTGGTGTGGTTACATTTGTGGAGTCCAAATGCACTGAAAACGACCATTGGATATGACTTTACTGGTCGTAATCCGTAATAACGGGGTGGTCTTAATTCCAGAGTAGTTTTACTATAAAACAATTTGGAAATATTCCGGTCTTTAAAATATTGGTCTTTATAGTGGTTGGGGGTCTTAGAACCGGAGTGATCGTTAGCTGGGGTTTTACTGTACCAGTATTATTAATTTTGTAGATATATCCACTACTTGACCTCGCTGAGTTTGAACAGACATTCTCAGCCTATCAGCGGCGTGAAAGCCCTGAGGATGACCACATGAACTTTAAACCCAAAAACAAGGAGCTGACTGTGATAGACGGGCGGCGTGCCCAGAACTGCAACATCTTGCTGTCCAAGCTGAAGATGACCAATGAGGAACTGGCCCGGGCTGTGATGAGCATGGACTCTGGAGAAGATCTTCCTAAAGACATGGTAGAACAGGTAATTCACAGCCTATTTACAGTTGCTTTACCCAGGCTTAGAATCCGCAAATGTCACATTAATCATGTTACTCAGGGCTGTCTTAATCAAAAAGATTTTTCTTAAATTTCTGGATGTTAGTGCCTCCTTTCTATGTTTTTAGATTAGCATTTCTGAGTAGCGCTTTTGACTTGTCAAAACACTCTTAAGTAGTATAAAGTTTGCATTAAAGATTATTTTTATCACAGGAAATCAAATCAAGTTCATTCCATGGATGTTGAGTAGGCACAAGCTCTGTAGAGCAGGAGGTCTGTTCCTCAATGTTACCTTTTAAAATATGTGTGACTTCAATAAAGTTTGTTTTGTTTAACAACACCATTAGAGCACATTGATTTATTAAACATTGGTAATTTTGACATATCATGGTCCAAGATAGGAAACCTGCTACATTTTGCTATTCACCATCCCACAGACAGGATAGCACATAACACAGCCTTTGATTTACCAGTCGTGGTGCACTGGCTGGAACGAGAAATAGCACAATGAGCCCACCACAGGGATCGATCCTAAACTGACTGTGCATCAAGCGAGCGCTTTACCCCTGGGCTACATCCCACCCTGTGTGCGACTTAGTCTGGAAGTAATGGACCTTATATCCTGATTGTTTTGGACAGACAGTTTGACCAAATTCAAACCATGTGTCCACATTAGATATACCTTGAGTGAGATAGACATCCTAAATTCATTTCTTGATTGTCACTCACTCCCAAGATATATGGCTCATTCCACTGTAGAGTTGCTATATTGTAACGTGTCTGTTTTCAGTGAATGTGTAGATATATGGCTCATTCCACTGTAGAGGAGCTATATTGTAACGTGTCTGTTTTCGGTGAATGTGTAGATATATGGCTCATTCCACTGTAGAGGAGCTAT